>NW_020797898.1:636021-832743 GCF_003369625.1 Aspergillus mulundensis | reverse complement strand
TTTTTTAAATAATATATTAGCTAATTTTAATATTTTTTTAATTTTTATTATATTATTTACTTATATAATATAAATTAACTATTATACTTATTTACTTTATATATATTAAATATTTAGAAAATAAAAATCACTTTTTAATTTGGATGTATATAAAAAATAAAGTAATAAAAAATAAATAACTAATAATTAGTTAAGAACTAGTTAAGAACTAGTTGCCATATTTTTAAAAAAAAACAAAGTAATAAAAAATAAATAACTAGTAATTAGTTAAAAACTAGTTAAAAAAATAAAGTAATAAAAAATAAATAGCTAGTAATTAATTAATAATTAGTTAAGAACTAGTTATTATATTTTTAAAAAAAGCTAATTTTAATTATTTATTAATTTTTTTAACCTTTTTTACTATAGCTTATAATTACTTTTTATTAAGTTTTTTTTATACCTCTTCCTCCTGCGCAGTATTTTAAGTATTAAAATAATAAAATATTTAATAAAATTTATAAAAATTATAAATAAAGGTGCTTCCGCAGGCTAACTAGTTAGTAATTTATTAAAAATTAATTAAAAAAACTTATACTTAATTTTTACTTTTTTATAACTTATATAAGGTATTATAAGCTTTATATTAACTTTAAAATTAGCTTTATAAGCTTGTAAAGTAAGCTACTTACCTAACTTTTAAATTTTAAAGTTATTTAATTAAATTAGTTAAAAATTAATTATAAATTAATTAAAAAAACTTATTTATTTATTTTTATTAAGGGGTAAGAGGGGCTTAACACTTTTTTAGCTATATAAAAAAAAGTAATTAATAAGTAATTAATTAATAATTAATTAAGGTTAATATAAAAATAACTTATGCCTTTTATTTTTTATTAAGCTTAATAAACTTTTTATATTTAACCTGGGCGTTATTATTTTTAAAAAGGGTTAAAATAATACTAGTATATAATTAATTAATAATTAATTAAGGGTATTTAATTTATATATATATTTTAAGCCCTTTATTACTATACTATAAATAATTACAATAATAATAAACAAGAGGGCGCTTAATAGTTAAAAAAAAATTTAAAAATAACTAGTTAATAACTAGTTATAAACTAGTTAAGGCTTAAACTTATATAAGGTTTTTAAGTATAATAATAAAAGTTTTATTAACCTTATTAAAAGTAAAATTAATAATAGCGCTAATTAGTTAGTAACTAGTTACTTATTAATTAAAAAACTTACCTTTTTTTTAGGGCTAGGAGTAGGAGTTAATTAGCTAGCATTACTTTTATAATATTTAACTAGTTAAAAACTAGTTAAAAATAAGTAATTATTATACTTATTTTTTTTATAGCTTAAGCCTTTTAATAATTAATATAATTTTTAATAAGCGTTTTATATTATTTTATTACTTATTAATAATTAATTAATAATTAATTAAAAACAGGCTATTTACTTATTAATTATATTATTAATTTTATTATTATTTAGGGTTTTTTTATTATAATTAATTAAGTAAAAATTAAGGGTATAAAAAGGGTTTTTTTTTAATATATATTTTTTTAATATACCTAGTAAGGTTAAACTTTATATTATAATTTTTTTAAATAAAAGGTTAATTATTAGTTAAGTACTAATTAAATATTAATTAACTTATTAATAAGGTATACTTAGGGTACTAGCACTATTACTTTTTAATATAAATTTTAAATATTTTAGGCTTACTATTAATAAGGTTAATATTAAATTAAATTAGTTAGTAACTTATTATTAATTAGTTATAGTTTAGTTAACTTATAATCTTAAATTTTAAAAGCTTAAAAATATTAATAATATATAATTTTATATATTACTAGTACTTTAAAAAGGTTTTAAGTACCTAGTTTTTTATTATTATATTAAATAACTAGTTAAGGACTAAGTAATAACTAGTTAAAAATATTAATAAAAATAAACTTATAAAAAATAATTACTAAAAAATAACTAGTTAGGTACTAAGTAGTAATTAATTAAAAATTAAATAATAAAAATAATTAATAAAAAATAATAACTAGTTATTTTTAACTAGTTAGCTTTAACTAGTTAGGTTTAAGGTAGGTAAAAAATAAAAAAAAAAAAATTTTTTTAAAAAAAAAGTTAATATACTTAGTTAATAACTAGTTTTTTTATATTATTATAAAGTTAGTTAGTAAAGCTAACTAGTTATAACTTAGTACCTAGTAAAGTTAATAAAATATAAAAAAAATAAAATAACTAGCTTATATATTTAGGCTAAATCTTAGCCTGCCTACTATATTAAAACTAGCGCGCCTTGGTAGATGCCTAACCCGCGGGCTTTAGTTAACCCTAACTGTGACCTTAGGTGAGATCGCGTTAGGCGACGGCATCCATTGCGGGGCCGAGACGGCTTTTATTCGACGGTTCGTTTAAAGCTGCTGATTCTGGTGGGGGCGCCTATAGTGACGCCCCAAGTAATATGCGTATAGAGTCAGAAAAGCAGGTGGGACTGTCGATGCATGGATGCTCCTGTCCTCAAGAAATCACCACGATCGCGACCCCGCCCATCAAAAGAAGATGACCCATTCTGCTGAAGCCAAACCTCCCCGCATCGTTGCTCTCCCCCTCCGCAGCCTCAGGAAACAAATCATCGCGACAGTTCTGCGGCAGATCACCGGCAAACTCCCACTGGTCGCTCGGGCTGCAGTTTCGGATGCACTCGATCAGAGGCGATGGATCCAGATGGCGACAGAGACATTCAACTGCTTGCCGCCCTGTCTCGTCGCCCTGGCACCATGAGGCGCTGTCGGTTTGGTTGATGCATTGGGTTACGCAGGGGGTGAGGTTTGCGGTCGCTATTGAGGGGAATGTTGTAAGTGTGAGGAGCGTCAGTAGGATGTCGAAGGGAGGCATGGTGAGAGGTTAATGGATTGGATGTGGGAGGCGAGGGGTGTGTTAAGAGGAAGAAGTGGGAGAATGGAAATGACGAAAGAACCAAGCAGAGTGGATCGGCAGGGAACAGGGAACAACAACTGAACAACTTAACAACCTTAGGGGCACAGAACAAGGCACAGGGATCGTCCGGGGGATCGACGCGGTTACGGTGTCCGTTCCGACGGACCGAGAACTGAATTTAATACTTGAATTGGTTTATCAAGATAAGAAGCAAGTCCTGAGTGCAATACCCTTTTCAAAGGCAGTCAATAACTCGGCACAATCACATCCCAATCCACCTTCTGCCCGAGTCCCTCATACTTCCAGTCGCTGAAGTACGCATAATCCTTACTCTTTCCGCCCTTTCCAGCTCGAGAGGCATAGACGCCAACAAGGGTCCCTAGTCATTGTCAGTTTCGGCAGCTAAACCAGGGCCGTGGGTGCAAACCTGTAAACCGCCCGGTGTCCCCGGATAGAACCCTCGCATCAACAGAACCGACATGGATCTTCTTCCGCGGTCGCGATGCCAGCGAAGCAGAGAATTCATATGTCTCGTCGTCGACTGCTTCCACTGACAGAGTAACCTTCTGGTCCCTCCATCCCCGCGGCACTTCCGTCGTGACATTCGTCAGAGATCCGTTGTAGTTGCCCTTTCCGATCGTATTCAGCTGGAGAACCCTTGAAGCTGCAACGCCAACGATACTCAGATCAACATGCTGCTCCTGCGTCAAGAACAGACTAATCCCTGCCTCCGTCCCTGGCGAGGTCGGTTCAAACTCCAAGTCCACACTGAACCGGAACAACGTATCCGTCTGCCTCCTCGCAACAAACGTAATCGGATCGGTCACAGAATCAGGATTATACGAAGGCCCATACACACTCGGCGTCAGACGGAGCGTATGCGGATGACCCCTCGGCGAGACGACATAGCTCGACTCGTCCGGAAAGCGCCAGTACACCAGATTCCTTGGAATCTCCGACCCAGGAGAGAACGTCAGATGCTCCGGCTCGTTAATCGGGTTCTCAACATTCTGCTTCTTCGGCAACGGACCGCTCATAACCCCCCTGACGCGCTGCAGAACCGGCCACCCACCCTCCTCCCATGTCCCCGACGTAAGAACCGCCTCTCGACCCTGCTGGAAGTGGGTGCCTGAGGCCACCGGAGGCCTTAGGGCTCCGGTGGAGGAAGGTTCTTCTGGCCTGAATAGCCACCCGTAAAACTCTTTATTTATCCCTAAAATATTTAGCTTAATATACCAAGTAATACAAGAGACTTTTATATATAATAATTATTTATTTTTTTAGTAGGTTATAAGCCCGGGTTTGCTTAACTTATATACCTAATTAAAAGTCTTTTTTTTTTAAGTTAACCCACACTAACTAAATATATAATATTTTCTTATTTTATTATCTAGCTTTATTATTTTTAACTTTATTAATTATTATAATAATTAAAAAGCCCTATACTTAGGGCAAGGCCTTTACTATAAGGGTATAAATATTATAACTTTATTTTTTTTTACCTTAAATTCTTTATTTTTTTTTTTTACCTTTTTAATTAACTTTTAATTTTATAAACGCCTGCTTTCTAAAGCCACATGTATTTAATTTTTTAATAAAAATAAGTTTTTTTTAGTAGCTAAAAAGTTTTAGAACCTTTAAAAGCACTATAATACCTTTAAATTTCTTAATTTAAACTTTAACTTTAACTACTTTTTAAAAATTTAAACTAACCTTTAAATAATTAACTAGCTATTCCCGGTTACTAGTTTTTTTTTTTTTTTTTAACTATCCCAGCATAAGCTTTAACTTATTTAACCTTAACCTTATTATAGTAACTTTTTAGGGCTTATTATTTTTAACTACCTTAGATTCTTAATCCCTAAGCACTTTAATTTCTAGCATATAAATTACTTTAATTTTTTTATTATCTAGTTTCCCTATGTTTAATTTTTTTATATTTAATTTTTTTACACCAAGCTAAAATAGGAAAAATAACCTTAATTAAAGTAAAAAATATCCTAGTTTTAACCTTAAAAAATTAATAGGTTAAATAAAACTAGCAAGTGTTCCTAAAACTTTAAAAGGCTAGCTATAGCTACCTTTTAAAGTAATTAAACTAAAGGCGCCCTGTAAAAACCCCTATTATTWTTTTTTTATTATACTAGCTTTAGTAAGCAAAGATATTAAGACCTTTAGCTAATAATTTACTACAAGCCAAGCTAAAAACACAAGCATTAATAGTAAAGTCCCGGTTACCACCACCATGCAGCCTCCTGCTTAGCCTGTTACTAAGGCTATTACCAAGCCTACGCCCCCGGTAAATTATAATAAGGTAAAGATCTAGTGGTAAAACTAAGACCGGGCCGTGGCTTTAATCCTTAGTTATTTAGGTTTTAATTTATAAAACCTTTTTACTAATAAATAAATAGTTTATAAGCTACTTAATAAAATTAAAAGCTACTTTAAATTTAATATTAATACTATAATTTTTAAGGCCTGGGCTAACCTAACCTTCTTATTTTATAATAAAAGTATTTTTAACTTTAGCAAGAAACTTAAAAAGATTTAGCAGGAATTTACCCATGTTAGTATTACTTTTTTAGCTAAGCTTATTATTACTACCTTTTATTAAGCCTTAGGTAATTAATTTAACTATTTTAAGGCTATATATTTTAATAACTATGTTATTAAATACCTCCCAGGGGATACTACCATGCTAATTATTTTTTTAAATAACTTTATAATTATTATTAAATTTACTAAATTAAACTAGAACCAGGGCACTAGTACCCTAGCACTTTTTTTTAATAAGGTATTTAAGCCTAATATTAAATACTATAAAAATTACCTTAATATTATTTAAATATATAAAAATAAGGGTACCATAAATATTATTACATGTTATTATTTTTATTATAACATGCTATTTTATAGCTAAAAAACCTATTATTAACTTTATTTTAAGCTTAAAATTACTTAAAAAAACTTTTAAGGTAATAAGGGCGCTAAGCACCCCTGGAAGGACTTTAAATTTAGGGAAAATATAAAACCTATACTTAAGCTAGTATTTATAGCTTAAATTAGCTTAAATTTTAAGTAGGAGACTATTTAAAATAATTTTATTTAATAAATTATTTTAAATAATGGCTATACGCAATATATTACCTATAATTATTTTTTATTTTAGAATTTTAAGCCCTATACTAGCCTTAATATTAAGGGTATTAGCCCTGGAGTTTTTAACACCCAGGGTATTAGTATTATTAAAATTTCCTATTATATTAATAACTAGCTTAAAATCCTGGCTTTAAATAATATTTTATATTATTTTAATATATTTTTTATACTAATATTTATCTTTTAGCTACTAAATAAGTATTACTTAGTTAACTTTAGCTAATAAAATATAAAAGCTAAGAAGCTATAAGGTGCTAATATTATTACTTTATATAATTATAAATTAACTTAGTATATAGCTACTAAAGTTTATAAAATATTTTTACTAAATTTTTACTAGGGCCTGGTAATACTAGCTATCCTAATACTAGCAGTATTTATTTTTTAAAATAAATTTTTTTAGCTTTAGTATTAATAAATAAGCTACACCTCCGGGAATTAGCTTAATAAAATAAAAAAGGTGATTTATAGCATGCACATGCCTAAAAACTATATTTATAAATTTTATATTATTACACGCTAGCAGGCCAAGCCTTACAAGAGCACTATAATACCTATTAATTAATTATTTAAACTACTTTATATAAATGTTTCCGGCCTGTATCCACTCTTGTTTAATAAAAAGGTATATATTAACTTTATTATAAATAATAAATTTTATTAATACTAGGTTATAATACTAGCTAGCAAGAATAAATTTACTACCTAGGCTTTTTTTATTATTTACTAGTATAATATGCTTAAACTCCCGCTATGCCATGTACGCTGTAATTAAGGGGGGGAAAATATTTATAACTTATAATACCTTATTTATAGCTTTAAAGCTATTATAAAAACCTTTAATATAAACTAGTATAAATAAAATAGCTATATTAAAGCACTTATTAATAAGTTACTTAGCCTTATATAATTTATATTATATAACACTAGAGCCCTAGCTAATATATAATTTAAGTTTTATAAAAATATTAGTTATTTATATAATTAAACTTTATATTTTATACTAAATAATATTATATTATTTAAAGCCTGGTATAGCTATTAATTAAATATTTTTTATATTTATATCCTTTGGTTTAAGGTCTATGTTTTAAACCTACTAAAAAAGTAAAAAAAGCTTTGTAAAAATAGTAAAATAAGAACTAAAAGGCTAGTTAGGTTTAATAAAAAAATAAATAAGTTATACTAGGTTTTTCTAAATAATAGCCACGTGGTTTTAGTATATAATATTAATATTATTAAGAATTACTATATTAGGCTAGATTTTTTACTAAAAGCAGCTACTTTAACACCTTTAAAAATCTTTATTTTTAAGGCTTTACCTTTTTTAGGGATTTCCATCCCTAAGGCTTTACCTTTTTTAAGGACCTTTATTTTTAAAACACTACCTAGAGCTTTAAACCCTTTAGGAATCTTTATTTTTAAGATACCTAAAGCTTTAGTATTTTTAGGGATTTTTATCCCTAAGAACTTACTAGCTAACACTAACCTAGATACTAAAAAAAACCCTAAAAATAAATCCCTAAAAAGCCTAGCTTTTAAGAACCTTTCCAGGTATGTAAACCCTAAAAATTTAGTAATAAAAGCTATTAATTTAGTTACTAAAGCTAACATGTTTTTAAAAAACCTTAATTTTAGCTTTTATAATATTAGCTTAGTATATTACACACGTGCCTAGGCTACTATTAATTTTAAAAGGGTTTTTTAAATTTTAAATAAGCTAGCCTATTTATTTTATTTTTAAAATATTACTAAAGCCACGTGAAATAGGATTGCCCTAGCTAGTAAACCTTATTTAAATAACCTTTAAGCACTAGCTAGCAAGCCTAGCTTAAATAATATTTTAATACTAGTTATAATACTTTATAAGTAAATTTTTAAAAAAAATAAACTAATAGTTTAGCAAGCCAAGGCTAAAAATAAATAAAATAAATAGTTTAAGGGCATGTAAAAAAAATATAATTTCCTAATAAAAAATAAAACCTAAAATTTTATTAACTTACCTTTTAAAAAACACTTGCTCCCTGGTAAATAGGTCTTAAAAATTAAAAAAAAATTAAAAGGCTAGATTTTCTACTATAAAGCTTACTAGGTAGTCCGGGGTTTTAAGCAAGTTTATAAGCTTAACTATTATAAAACCTTTACTAAAATAATAAAGTTAATAAGTTATAAGCTTTTTTTTATTATTACTGCCGTGCTGGACCTTAAAATTAAATAAATAAATATAAAAATAATATTCTTATATAGGGATATTAATATTATAATTTTTATAAAATAGCCTTATCTTTTTATTAATGGCTTTAAGCGCGTTTACTAGCTTTAAAAGGCTTTTTATAGCTTAAAGTAAGTATTATAAATTTAATACTAATTACTTACGGACTTCCTGGCCATGCTAGGCTTTTATTTTATTTATTTAAACCTAAAAGTTTTTACTAATAGCAAGATTTTTATTATTATATATATAAATAATTTTTTGCTAGTTAGTAGGGATAAAGCCTAAATTTAAAAAATTAAAAATACCTTAAGTAAGTGCTTTAAAATATTTAATCTTGGCCCTTGCTACTACTATCTTAATATAAAAATTTATTAAAATTAGGCTAACTAAACACTTTAGCTTTTTTAACTTGGTTATATAAATAAAATTTTTTATTAGTTTAATATAAATAACTTTAATGTGAGTCGCGTTTGTATACTGCAATAAGCTTAGGAAAACGTGAATTACTGCAATAGGAAAGGCGTTGTGTATTTATAGTAGGAACTAATTGCTGATTCTTCTAAGTTAAAGTTTGGAGTTAAACTTGGTATTCTATATATTATATAACTAGCCGCCGCCTTGGCACGCGGCTAGTTTAGCGCCAAAGTTCCTTTGCCAGGTGGCCTTAGGCCGCTGGATTATATTATTATAATACTATATAGTTATAATACCATAGCGGTAATAATAGTGCTTTTTTTTTTTAAGTAATTGCGCCCTTGCAATCCATAAATTTACATTTTTTTTTTATAAAAAGTAATTTAAATTATAAATCTTATTAATTACTATAAAATAAGCTATTTTCGGGTTTATAAAGTATTATAATTCATGTGTAATTTATATTTAAAGTTAGGGGTAAAAAATTAATTTAATTACCTTACTTTACTACTAGGTTTAAATATAGCATTGCTGCCTGTAGTGGCTAGGCGTAGTATTTTAATTTTAATACTAAAGCGCCCTTGTAATTTCTTTCTTTTTTTTTTTTTTTTAGATTTTTTTAACATTTAAAGCAAGATGGCGCCTGTAAGTATACACCTTTTTTATTATGTTTTTATTACTTTTTAATTATTTAATTATATTTTTAAAGTTAAAATACCCTATATTTACCCTTTCCCATGCTTTTTAAGCATTATATTATTTATTTTAGTGGTGTTAATCCTATATTAGTATTATTAAGCCTGTATATTTTATTTTACTCCACGCTTAATTCTTATAATAAAGCTTTAAGCTTTAAATAGCTAAATCTCCTTATTTTTGCGCTTTTTTTAATGCCTTTAGTAGTTATTTATAATATGTGGTTATTTTATTCTAGCTATTAATATATTACTATATTAGCCTTTTATTTACCTTTTTTTTATATCCTGCTGCGCACTTATTTTTTTAATTTAGCTAATAAGCTTTTTGCATTTAGCTCTTATTATTTTTATATTTTTAAAACTATTTTTAGTAGTTAAATTAAACATAGTTTACCTTTATTATAACCTTTATTATACCGCGTGTTTCTAACCCTATTTCTTTTTTTAAGGTTTTTTATATTTACCCTTTACTTTATATTTCCCTTGCTTTAATATTTAATATAGTCTTATATTATACTTTAAATACTATTATTAGCGGTTATTTATCTTATTATAGTATTTTATTTTATATTTTTTTATTATAGCAATTAAGCCTTGGTTTTAGCCTTTATTTTTTATTTTATTTTTAGTATATAGAATTATATTCCCCTGCCCTTTACTTATATATTAATAACTACTAATATACTAGCTATTAAAATAACCTAATTTTAATACTTGCGTGCCCCCGCCGCTGCTACTACCATTATTACCCTTGCTACTACTCCCACCGCCCCTGCTAATAAGGCTTTTGTTAGTATTCTTCCCCCGCTGCCCCTGGGCTTTATAGCTTTACCACTTAACCTTTATATCCCGCGGTGTGTTATATGCGTTACTACCATGGGGTGTTATAATAAAAATATGTTTATTATTAATATTATAATAAAAGCCCTTACCTATAACCGCGTGGGGGGTGGGAAGTGCTAGTTTTATTATAATATAAAAAGGGTGCTTTTAAAGTATGTGGCTATTAACATTACCCTAGTGGGTAATTAGCTATAAAATATTCTTAACACTATTAACACCATGCGTGTGGGAGCTAATAATTTATAAGCTTATAAAAACCTTGCTACCTTAAGGGCGGCTTATTAAGTATTTAAAGCAGCTATTAAGTAAACCACCGCGGCTAATAATGCGCGGGTGGTTAACCTTGTGAATATTATTATATTTATATTTAACTTTACTTTGCAGGTTAGTGCCTTTTTTAATAAAAATAATAATTTACTATGTAAGTTAGTCCCCTTTTTATAGTATTACTATATTTTAGTTTGCTAATTTATTATAGTGGTTTTTTTTTTAGTTTTTAGACCTTTATCTAGCGCTACTTTGGTAGCTATGGTCTTTTTTTATACAGGTATAGCTTTAGCCACTAAGTATATATTTATATATTTTGGTTTGCACTATATTATGTTGCTAATTTTCTTGTAAACTTTTATTATTTTTAGTGCGGGGTGTACTATACTTTAGCGCTTTTAAAAATTTTTATTAGGGTTGCTTTTATACTAGGTGTTAGTATTAGCGCCCTTGTGGGCTTGGTTCTTATTTTATATATATTAAGTACTACGCGCCGCGCGGCTTAGCCACTTATTTAAGTTTTTTATTATTTTTTATTTTATTTTATATTTTTATTTTTTTTTTTTTATTAAAAGGCCCTGCGGGCGCTGTTAATTAGTAAAAATAACATGTTTTTTTCTTTTTTTATAAGTGCGCGTAGGCTATAAACATAAATATTTATATTTAGCGTCTTTTTGCTTTACGCAATTTGTTCTTGTAGGTTTTTTTAAAATTTTTAAGTACTATAGTTTTGGCTATATAAGCCTTTAGTTCCTATATATTATTTTTTATATTATTTTATCCTTGCTATTTTACAAGGTATTATACCTTGCCCTTAAATTTATAAATATTAAGAATTTTCTTAATAAAGTATTCCTTCTTACCATTTATTAATATAAGACTAATATTTAGCGCTCGGGATGGGTCACCGCGGTAAGGTTTTAAAAGTATAATATAAAAAATATTATATAGTTATTATATATTTAATAGAAGTAGTAGCTTATAAAACTATTTTCCCTATTTTATAATTACTAAAAATAGGCTAATAAGTGTCTTACTTAATTTATAATTTAGTCTTGCTAACTTAATATTTTTTATGCAAAGTATAATATAGTTATTAATTTTAAAGCTTATTTTCTTATGCTTTTTATTATATTAAACTACTATAGCTTTTTTTAACTTTTATAGTTACTTCTTTAAATTCACGCGGATTTTTTTAAACTTTACGGCTTTTTAAAGTTTAATTTTTAATACCTGGTTGGGCCCCTTAATATTAATATATATAGTTACCTTTAAATTTATAAAAGCTTTGGTGGGTGTGCAACCTATAAACTACTTATATATATTATTATTTATAAATTACGCTATTTTAATTTACTATAACTAATTATTTTAATGCTAGTTAATATAAGCACGGAGGTAATATTTAAGAACTTAGTTTTACCTCTTGGTTTAGCTATTTATTTACAGGTAATATATAGTAAATAGTTTTTATTTTACGCCCAGGTAGTGGCTTAATATAGCCTAAAATATATTAATAAAAAGACTTCCGCGGTTGCTAACCATGTTTTTTAGTATATTAATAAAGTAAAAAATATTATTTATAAAAGTATTTGCAAGTTATTCCGCGTTAATATTTTTTAAGTATAAGATATACTATATAAATTTAGTATATATCTTAACCACCACTAGAACGGCATTATATACATGCTTATTATATTTTACAGGTGGTAAACTAGTAATAAAGTTTATACTAATTTATTTTACAGGTGCCCTTAGTGGGCTTAGTAATTCTAATAATTTATATAGTTTATACCTATAAACCATGATTTTTTAGTAACTATTGCACTTTTTAACATGTTTCTTAATATACTTAGTTATATCTAGCCAATAGTACCTTTAAGAAATATTTATAATAGTTATATTAACACCCTAATGCCCACCTTAGGGCTTATTATAGTTTACTTTTATAATTTTTTTATAAAGTGCCACTAACTTTAGCACGTAAACTTAGTTTTTAAAGTATAGCAAGCCATTATTTATTACTTTTTAATATTTAAGGTTTTTTTTATAATCTAGATTTACAAGATTATTTTTTATTTTTTTAAACTTTTTATTATATTCTTAGGCTACCTGGAGTAGTTTTATAATACTTAGTTATAATTTATTTATATACAGGTTTTTATTTACCATAGTAGCTTATATATTAAATTATAATTTAAACTCTAGGTATAATAATAATTAGTTATTTAGTTACTTTTATAATTTATAAAGAATTATCCCGCCTGTAGCTTTTTCCTCCCCTTTTTTAAGAATATAGTCCGCTTTTTTACTTAAAGTATCTACCAGGTTTTTTGCCCCTGGGCAGTATTTAATAATAAAGTTAAAAGCTATAAGTTTCTTAGCTTATTATGCTTGTTTTCGCGTTAGGTCCTTGGTTATTATAAATTATTATAAATTATTATAATTTATAAGTATTTTAATAGGAAATTTACTACCCTTAAGGTAGTATTTCTAAACTTAAAAGTATTTTATAATTATAAGCATCTTAAAGTCGTGGGTTTTGTACCAGGTTTTTATGTTTTTTAATTTATAAAATTAAAAGGTAATCAGGTGCTACTATATATTTTTTACTAGTTAAAATAATACCCTAGCAATGGCATACCTTAAGGCGTTAGTTTATAACTATATGCATAATTTTAGGTTAAAGTATTGTAATAATAGCTATTTTATAAATTTAAGGCATAATATATTAAATACCTTTAAAACCTCTTTCTCTAGTGGGTATTTTATAATTGCGTTAAGTTTTATAAGGTTAAATAACACTGCCGTGACTTGGCTATAGTTTTTAATAAACCTTTAATAAAAGCCGCAAAATCCTAAGAAAAATGCTACTTTTTTTATATTTTTTAGTATTAGCCACTTTATAATAGTCTAGACTTTTTTTAGTTTTATTTTAATCCTATTAGTAGTTATAATAAAGCCTAAAAAGTTAATCTTTTTAACATAAAACAAGCATTTGCTAACTTTTATATATAGCTTAAAATTATGTAGTTTTTTAAGGACCATTTACACATGTTATTTATATTTCTTCTTATTTTTTAAGAAAATAATAATGTTATTTAAATAGGTAATATAAATTATATTAATTAGCCTAGCTAAGGCATGGTTTACATAAAATTAAAATATTACTAGCATATTTACTAGCCTAAATAGCATAACTTAGTATTTATAAAGTCTAAATCGCGTTTTAAACACTATTTTTTACTTATTTTTCTTGTAAATTTAGAGTCTATGGTACGTGTCTTGTAAATTTAGCTATATAAAAATTTTCCCCATTTTTAAACAGTTAAGGGTCGCGTTAAGTAGTGGTAGTAGGTACATATTTTTAATTATAATAGCATTTAGGCCTTAATAATTTACGTAAAAACATAGGCTATTATTCTTTTTTAGTATAAATAGTACTAAAGCTCCTGCAAGGCTCTTTAATAAATATATCTAGTTTTTTTTAAGGGCTTTTTTAATATATTCACGTAGAACCTTAAGCTTCTTTAAAAATAGTAAGTAAATATACTTACTTAAAGGCTTAGCACTGGGTTATAACTTAATTATATAATTATAAAAATAATAAGATATAAGGATATTTGCTTCCGCTTTAAAAAATATATTTATATATTTATAATATTATTTAAGTAGCAGGATTTCTTTAACCTTTGCCTTATTAAGGTATATTATAACATGGTCTTTTTACTTAAAAATTTATACTAAAAGTACTTTAACTCTTACAGCAATCTCTGCGGTGTATTTTTATGCTATTATTATATATTATAAATATTTAAAATTATACTTTACTTTTTAACTATATATTTAATTACTAGTTTACTAATTTAAAATAGGCATCGCGGCTAGTAGCCATGAAAATCCTAAAATTATATTATAACTATTAATATTAATAGCTTTAAAGTTTTACTAATAATACCATATATTACGCGCAGAATCTCTGGCATAAATTATAAATATATATTTCCTGTAGGACATTACCGTGTGGCTATTAATTATATATATTTTATAGGCTAGTCCTTTACTTTATATTAGGTAGGATTTTGCCTAACACTAGTTTATAAAATTTATTTTTACTTTAAAGTTAATAAGGACCCTTATATATTATTATTTTTTATTTTTTTTTTTTATTTTTACCTAGATTACCCAGGCCCGTGGTGTATTTTTTTATTTTATATAAACCCCTAAAGCTTGCACCGCGCAAAGCTTTAAGATTTTATATTTTTTATATTACTAGATTTACTTAAAAATTACCACTATAAAAACGCTTTTCCTTTTTGCCCTTCGCCCGGTAACTAGTAATATTACTTAAAGTGTCCAGCATGGCCGTAGTTTAGGTATTTGCCTGGGTATAGCTTTTTTATAAATAAGAAATTATTTAAATTATTAGGTTATTTTATACTAGTATTTACTTTTATACTTTTTTTAGTAATAAATAGCGCCCTAACTTTAGTTACTAGTGGTCTTATGTAAGTTTAGTTAAGAAACTTCTTTTTTTTTTTTATAATTATTTTCTTCCGCTTGGGCATGTTATTTTTAACACTTGTTAAGTATAATATATAGTTATTATAGCGCTTTAGTTCTTAATATTTATAAATAAGGAACTTTTTTTATATATTTTCTAGGATCTTTTAGTACAGGTGTCCTTGGCGCTAATTATTATTATACTTATAAGATAGGTATTTCTTAATTTAGTCTAGTAACTATGTAAATTACCTAATAATTTATTATGGTTATTACTTTATATTACCCTATTTAATTAGCAAGTTATTAACCAGCACTATCTTGTTGTTAATTATTTTAACTAGCATGTTAAGAAATTTTTTCTAGGTAAATATAGTTTTTACTTTATAAATATTAAACTATTCCCGCCTGCGGTCCTTTGCTAAAAATCTAATAAATTAAAATATTTTATGGCTATTATTTAGGTAATAAGTTAAAAAGGTTTTAAAGTGCGTTTCCATGTTTAACTTTTAATTATTAAATTTCTTAATATTATTTGCCCGGTATAGTTTTATAAATAGTAACTTTTTTAGAAAGTTCTCCTTGGGTTGCACTATTATTATTATAACCCCTTTAGTAGTCTTTTTTAAAATTACAAGGTTATTAAAGTCTATTTAGCAGGGGACTATTAGTTGCTTAATAAATTAAATAAGTATATTATATATTTATTATTTAGCTTTGGCCCTTGTAATTTATTAATATGCTTTTTTAATTTAGGCATGGATTTATTAGTATTTTTCTTCTTTTTTTTTATAATATTCTTGTTCCTATAATTTTTTTTTTTTTACTAAAATTACTTCTAGTGTTGCTTGCAGTTTTTTAATAATTTTTTTACTATTTTTATTTTCTTACCCCTGGGTGGGTGCTTCGCGTTTTAATATTTCTTGTGTAATTTAGGATTTAATAACAAGGGTGTTCTTGGGATTCTCTAGTTAAAAATTTATAAATTTTTTTTAGGCATGTTAGTTAGTTATTAAGTTAGGGTTTATAATTACTTTTTTAAAGCGTTATCCACCAGCCCCTGGAATTAAGTTTATTACCTAGCTATTATATAAAACAGGTTCTTTCTTAAAAAAAAAAGCAATTAAAACTATAAGTCGCGTTTATATACTATAATAAGCTTAAAAAAATATAAATTACTATAATAAAAAAGGCATTATGTATTTATAATAGGAATTAATTGCTAATTTTTTTAAGTTAGAGTTTAGAGTCAAACTTAGTATTCTGTGCATTATGTAACTGGCCGCCGCCTTGGCACGCGGCCAGTTCGGCGCCAAAGTTCCTCCGCCAGGTGGCCTCAGGCCGCCGGATTGCGTCATTGCAACACTGCGCAGTTGCAACACCATAGCGGTGATAACATTTAAGGTTTATAATACCTTAATAAATCCTTGCTTAAAGCTAGAGCCTGCTCCCAAGGAGTACTTAGCTTTAATAAATATTTTAAAATAATATTAAAGCACTATTAGGTCCCTAATATATTTTATATTAGGGACTTAAGCTAATATTACCTACCCCGTGTTTATTTTAAGCTATTTTTTTACTAAACTTATAAAAAAATATATAGTAGCTATTAAGCACGTGTTTTACTACTTTTAAGGCTTTATAAACTATAAACTAGTATTTTTTAGGGATTTTTAACTACTAACTAGCTATATTAATATTAATTAAGGTAGGGATTTAAAAATATACTATTTTACCTTTAAATATATATTTTATATAAGCTTTATAATTATTAGCTAGTTTTTTAAGTATTAGCCCACCATGGCTTTATTTTTTTATAAAGCTAAGTATATAAGGGAAATATAAGCTATTAAAAAGGTTATTTAGTTTTATTACTTGTTAGGGGAGCTTATAAATACTTAAAAAATAAATTTTATAGTTATTATAATTTATAAAAATAATAAAAATATTATAATATTAGCTAGTAACCCCTAGTTTTATGCCTGGAGTAAGTATATTAATATTTAGTATTATTTTATTTAAAAAAAAAAGGCTAAAGGCGTGGTTAATATTTAGTTTGTCCTTATTAAAAAATAAATAGTAAATAGCCTTACTAAGCCACTAGGGCCTAAGGTATTTAAACACTTTAAAGCCTTACTAGGGATTCTTTTTAAGCTTATATAAATAGGTTTTCTAGTAGTTTTTATACTAGGATTAGCCTTTTTTATACTAGACTTGTAATAACTTGCGTATTATAAAATAATATTTAATAATTTTTATTTTTAGCCTATTATTATTTTATCCCTATTTTTAAGAATTAACCCTATAGTAAAAATAGTATAATATTACCCTGCCTTAAAATCTTACCCTAGTTTTATATAATACCCTAATCATGGCACCAAAAGTTAATATATTTTTAGCCTAATTTAATAAAATTCCTGGCGCTTTTTATATTTACCTACGGGAGATTTTATTCTTAAATATTAAAATATAGGCTTATTAATATTACTAGTTTATTAACTACCCTAATTAAAATTTTTATTTAATATTTTTTTAGGCCTTAAAGCATAGCTATACCATGTGGTTAGCAGCCTTTAGTACCCTAAGACTTTTTTAAATTAGGTAGCTAAATAATATTATTAACTTTTAATATATATAGGCTACTATGGTAATCTTATTTTTTAATAAAAAAAAAAAAATATTATTATTTAAAACTATAATTCCTGCTATAATCTTACTAGCTTACACCTTAAAAACTTTATATTTAAGGCTTAATTATGCTTACTATAGCTACTAGGCTAATGCTATACCCTTTAAAATATATAATATTATACTAGTACTAAATTTTTTGGGGAAAATTAATACCTAAAATATATATTTTAGTAGGTTTAGTATATTACTATACTAGGTAACCTACCATATACTAAAAATTAAGATTTTTAAATAGCTTATTATATACTAGTCCGCTATTATTAGCTAATATATTTTATATAAACTAGGCCTTATTCTTGCCCCTAAAATAGCTTTTACATGTTTTAATATTTATTATTACTTTTCTTGTTATAAAAAAGCTATATAATTTATAAAAAAGCTAGTAAACGCGCTGGTTAGCCCCTAGATTTATAAATTACTTAGCTTATTATTTATTATTTATTATACCTCCGGGCTATTTAGTACCTAAAGCTTTTATTAAAAGTTTATTATTTTATATATTTTATTATTATTTATTTATACTTTTAGGAATTACTTTAGCTTATTAACGCCCGGAGCTTTTATTAATATTTACTATTTTTATTATTTTAATTACTAGCTTTTTAATACTTACTTATAAATTATACTTTTAGGGGAGCCTTCTCCCGGTGCTAATAACTTATAATTTACTAATTTAAAAAAGACTTTTCCTACACTAGTAGCTTATAGCTTATTAATTTAAGAAAGTTCTTGGTATAAATAAGGGGGAGTGCTAAAAGTAAGTGCTTAAGGCCACTAGAGGCCTTAAGGCTCTAGTAAAAAAAGGTTTTTTTAACTTAAATAGCTACTTGTAAAACTTTTTATCTATCCCTAGAATATCTAGCTTAACATACCAAGCAATATAAAAGACTTCTACATACAGTAACTATTTATTTCTTTTAGTAGACCCATGGGGTAATTCACCCAGTTCGGTCCACTGCGCGTAGACAGCGCACTCGCCCACCAATTCCCCTTTCCGTCCTGGAAGAGGTCCGAGTGTCCGACCGTCTGGAAGTACTCGCCTGTACCCTTATTCGTCAGGACCGGGTTATGCGGACACGGCTCCCACGGCCCAGTCCTGTTCTTCGAGCGCGCCATCGTCACAGCGTGGTTCGTCTCCGTCCCGCCCTCTGCGATGAGGAGGTAGTAGTACCCGTCCTTTTTGAACAGATGCGGGCCTTCGGGGTATGCGCCGCCTGTACCGTTCCAGAGGTACGACACATCTCCGATCTCGCCGGTGCTGAGATCGAGGCTGTAGTGGTGGATCATGTTGTTATCGGCGGAGCTCACATAGACTTGGCCATCGTCGTCCCAGAAGATATCCGGGTCGATGCCGTAGACGGGAAAGACGAGGGGTTCACTCCAGGAATCATCGTCGTAGGGGTCCGTCGATGTAAAGACGAGACCTTTGATACTCGGACCGAGATTCGAGACAATGAGGTAGAATGTCCCGTCGCGGTAGCGCAGTGTCGGCGCGTAGATCCCACCCTGTTGGCCTTCGGTGTCGGCGAGGTCGGGGAGCTGACTTGGCCGGTTGAAGATGTTGCTTGCGAGCTCCCAGCTCACGAGGTCTTTGCTGGCGTAAAGGGGGAGACCGGGGAATGCGATGAATGTAGACGCTGCGCAGAAGAATGTTTCTTGCTCGGAGACGTACACGCAGGAAGGGTCCGAGTGCCAGCCGGGGATGATGGGGTTGGTGTAGGTCTTATGGCTTACAGCGAGACTTGTGCTCACCGCGCCCATGCCCAGGGCGAGAATTGAAGCCAAGGAAGTGAGCAACATGGTGGGTTGCTCTCGTAATGCTGAGAGACAATGGCGATGGGGGTTGTTCTGCTCGTACGGGGGCGGTTTATATAGCCTGAAGAACTGCGGGGAAGCTGCATGCATGTCGTAAACATGAGTAGAGCCCAGATGGATAATGTCTTTCCCAGCGGAGACCTGGAGAACTGTGCATTCATCCAGATGAACTTGGCGTTGATCAGGCCGGTTAGGGCTTGTTGCTGGGGACTTCAGCCTAAATGCAAGCGTCAATGCGCAGATCTGCCCACCTCCACCGGAGCTTCTCAGCCAGTGCATGTTCTACTCAGTCCATGGATTCATACTTTGTTCCTTGGACTTTGGTTGTAACAGCTAATGCCTCTAGACCAACAAGGACCATAATGCAGAAGGAATGACTGTAAGTGCATCCATCCGGCCTATCTACAATAGCATGATCCCATAATGTTGTTGGCGCTATGTTCAATAGGGTTTATGAAGATGACCGTAGTTTAGGTAAAAGGCTTACGGCTTTCAAAGCCAATGGAGGTTCAATCTTTTGATAGAAGTGATTGTGGCTCAAATGGACCAAGCAGGGCTCAGTACAGCATTCAAATCACGGCATATTCAATAAGAAAAGCCTCACATCGACGAGAAAGCAGACATAGGGAGAAAGGAACAAAACAAAGGAAATAAATGGCCAGACATCAAGTCTTATCCAAGACATGATAGATCTCAACCGGATAGATGTAGACACATGAAGAAAACATATCCAGAATGAATCATCCAAGACACGGTATGTCAGATCACACAGTAGATCCAGACCGATTCAGAATCTCAGCCCTAAGCCTCAACCCCCTTCCCACGCCAAACCCTCCCCTCACACTTCTCCACCTCCTGCACAATCACAGACCAGTTATCCGGATGCGTCAGATACCCACCCGCAACCTGCTCCCCCTTATACGTATCCAGACACTCAGTAAGCAGAACCGTCGCGCCCTCAACAACATGCTGGACATCCATGCTGCGGGGGCTAACAGGATCCTACACGTCAGAGTCATTAGCCACATCCGCACATCCACCGCCTCTCGATCTTCTGAACAGGGAAGAAAACGGCACGTACCTCATTACACCAGCGCACCTCCGCGCCCCCAATACAAGCAATCTGCTCGCAGGAGTCCGGGGCCAGGGTGTGGACTTTCGTGGCGTGGGTGGCGTCGCCGAGCCAGAGCTTGCCCTCGGCCATCCAGTGCAGGTAGGTGAGTGCGTCGGCGAGGTCGTGTGTATTTGCGGCGAGGGCTTTGCCGGCGCAGTGGACGGTGTGCTGTGATGTTGAATGGTTAGTTGGGGACTTTGAGGGAGAGAAGAGCGGACGTACGGCTGAGACTAGGGCCATGAAGAAGAAGAGGGACACCAGGATGGTGAGACCGTTGTGCTGGAGGCGCATTTTGGTGGGTTTGGGCTTGCGGTGGCTCGAGATATGGGGCTGGTATTTGATTAGGAGGATCTGGACGGTTTGGATGGAAATAGACGGATCGGGAGAGTGAGAGTCGGGACTTGAAACCTGGAAGGCTTGAGAGATGGATGATGATAGTATGGTGTTGAAGGAATAATGAGGAGGGCTCTGGATTGGAAAGATGAAGGCTTATATGTCTCATTCCGAGAAGTTCTGGAGAGGGGTCTGGTAGTATGGTAGTGAACGGAAGGTCTCAGTGAATAACCCTGTGAAAGCTGAATGTTCAGCACTATAGCCAACAGGAATATCCCAATTTTGAAAAAGAAATATCATTCACAGCAGGCCTGACCCAATTAATACACCATAGTCTGGCCGGTCTCTTGTCCGTCATCAGAACCAGAGGGGGTGAAAATTCACGCCCTTGGGCAGTGTGCTAGGGCATGATCTCTGTAGACCATAACATAATCAGAGTGCATCCTTTACTATCTCCTGACTTCCAAGATCAGCCTGTACGTCTCTCATACACATGTATCTGGATACTTGTCCGCCATGTCAACCCCAAACCAAAGCCCATGAACAGCATTGACTAATTCCAGGAGCAGTTAATACAGCCCGAGGAGTTGGAGAGTACCAGATGTCTTCTCGCCTATTTAGCTGCTAAAGTTGCTTGTGGTTGCTGTAGACCGAAGAACGATATTCATGTGGTGAGGTGTGCAGGCTTACGTCTGAGACTCCATGGACACTTAGGGCTAGCTATTATAACATCTGACTGGACGTCACGCATGCTCTAGGAACTCTAGTAAACCGGAAAGGCATGTTGGAGAGCAATTGAGGATTGCAAATTTAATTATAGGGCTGCGCGAAGCGTGGGTCCTAATATATATGACTCGTTTCTGGACAAGGGTACCACATCTATGCCAAGTAATGACCGAACGAAACCAGGGAGTATCATTCGCAGCGGCAGAAGTCTGTCCAAGTGGACCCTATGAGGACTCAACAGCATCTCGCTGGCCCTAACTGCCCCAATGATTATGGTACCGAAAAGAAGCACAGTCGCGCAACAAACTGGTTGGTTCTATTCTTTAGCTAGGCTTCTGCCTCTCCTAGGGCACCTATACCACCCAACTCTATATAAACGGCAAAATAACCGAACTGGGAAACTCCCCACCACAATGCACGACATGCCTTCCCCGATTCAGCTCATGCTCAGGCCTCGGCTTCGACCACGTCTTATACTCCGCAATGCTCGGGTATTGGCCGGAGACCTGCACACAATCGTCAGTTCTCATCCTTACTAATCCTCAACAAACACGTAAGAGGGAGGGACATACCCGTATGCTAACACTCTCCCCCTCCTCAAAGTCCACCCCCATCGCCCAGATCCCAATCTCCAGCTTGACGATCTCACCGGCCTTGACCTTCTCCTGCCTCGTGTGCGGATGGAACGGGAACTGCGGGTGGATGCTCCGTTCGGGGTCGAAGGCGCGGTGGGACGCGCGCAGGATACCAGTTGAGCCGAGATGCAGGTTTGTACTCGAATGGTCCTTGACCGGGATCTCGTCGATGGATTGCACAGGTGTCGCGTGGAAGGGGAAATTCAGGTGCATCAATGGCTTGCCGTTCTTGTCTTTCTTGCGGATGATTACGAAGACGGTGAAGTCGTCGCGGTTTGCGCCTTCGGCGGACATGTATAGGATTGCCTTGGGGAGACCGATCAGACGGGATTTGGCTGGGAAGGTATATGAGAACTCGGCGAAGCTGGAGGATGACTCGGAGTCATAGTAGATTGTTGAGTAGATCGACACGGGCTTCTCGGTCAACTTGTTCTCGGACAGGAAGAACTCGCGGTACTGCGTGCTGGGGGCGGGGAAGTCCTCGAGGACGATGTTGTCGACGGCTTCGCGGTCTCCGAACTGCAGCGCTGACCAGCGGACTTTCGGCGTCAAGGTCTCCCAGTTGTTCTCGATGCCTTTGAGGTACCGGTCGAAGAACTCGCCCAGCTCTTCCATTGACTCGGGACAGCTGTATAACTCGTACCACTCCTGCTTGCTCCCCCATTGAATCCACTTCTTGTCATGGGGGACCTCCAACCACCCACGCACCGAGCCCATCGTGTGAATCGAGCTGACGTCCGAGCCGCGAATATAAACGGGACACTTGACCTTCGTCAAGTCCGCGCGCTTATCCTCCCAGAAAGGGCTCGAGACGTTCGATCGCCGGTACATCTCCTCAAAGTCTTCGATGCCCGAACTGGCATGCCCACGGACAATCTCGTTGGTGATCAGGTCGAAGTTGCTCATTGAAAACCACCCGCCGCGGCAGAACTGTTCTCGGTAGATATCGCCTGACCCTTCCCATGGCGCAATGGCTTTCAAGGAGGGAGGTTGCTGAGCCGCGATGAACCACTGCGAGATTGCCAGCGCGGAGTTACCAGCCATCCCGATGGACCCATTGCACCAGGGCATCTTGGCCAGTGCCTCGACGACATCGTATCCGTCTTCTGCATCTTGCGCGCCCATGACTCCAATAAGTCCGTCACTGTGTCCTGCGCCTCGCGTATCGACGCTCACAATGGCATAACCCTTTGGACACCACATCGCCGGGTCGAGACCCTCGAACTTCTCTAGACCCGAAAGATCAGAGCGCGGAACGCAGCAATTCCACACGCACATGGGAAGCATGTCCAACGCGCTATACTTCTTGCCGTAGAACGACCAGCTCAAGATGGCGGGGACTTTCTCGTCGGTGGAAGGAGGGCGGTAGATGTCGGCGTAGAGACGGGCGCMATCGCGCATGACCAGCTCGACATCGTGCTCGATCAAGATATCGCTTGTAAGAGGCTTCGCATTGAATCCGTTCCATCCTGCGGGTAGGATCTCGGTCTTGCCTGGCTGAGGCGGGACATAACCGTTTTCGCCTTCCTTGGGGGCTTTGATGCGCTTGTAGGCGGCTTGGACGGGGGGTGGCATGTTGACTCCAGGTGGATGAAGGTGAGGGCAATCAAACTCTGCTGGAAATAATAGTTAGGCCTGATAATACTGTCCTTGACTCTGAGATATAAAGCATCTCTCTGCTAGAGCTGACAGCTCTCTCCACAGCTCAAGTCGCCTGCTGTTTCCCCCCACACGAACCGGACCCCCACATTCTTGCCCTGGGAGCGAGTCATGCCGCCAATGCCCCAGCTCGGGGCTCTAGCGCCCGAAGGCTCGGCCCTAAAGCGGGGTTCGGGGGCCTCCGAGCGCCCACAGGCCAAGCAAGAAGCCCCGAGATGCACAGGCGCAGGAAATGCCCAGACCATGGGCGTTACTTAAGTGATTTTCGAACGCCCACCAAGCCAGCTGCCAGCGTTAGCACAGCAACATACCTTGAAGTATCTAAGCGAAACATCACCATGTCCACCACCACTACAACCATCCAGGAAGCCGCCGCCGCGACCAACGAGTCCTTCACCATCAAGGACCTGGTCGACTTCAGCGGCAAGACATACGGCGACTGGCGAGATGAGTTCCACAAGAACGGCTGCGTCGTGCTCAAGAATGTCATCTCCCCCGAGCGCGCCAAGTACTACTGCGACAAGCAGATCGAGTGGCTCAAGAAGTTCGAGCTGGGCTTCGACGAGAACGATGAGTCGACTTGGACGGCTGAACACCTCCCCGTCAGCTTCAAGGGCGGCATGTACTTTGCGTACGGCTCAACGCATGAGAAGATGGCGTGGGAGGCGCGCACCGAGCCAGCGGTTATCGAGATCTTTGAGAAGCTGTGGGAGACGAAGGAGTTGCTTTGCTCGTTTGACGGCTCCAATATTTCTCTGCCCCGTCGCAAGGACCTGAACTGGAGCCCGTGGCCGCATTGCGATCAGAATCCCGACCGGAAGGGGTGAGTCGCTCCATCTTTACATCCCCTAAAGCATGCTAAGGTTCTTCTCTGTGCAGCATGCAAGCTGTCCAAGGCCTGCTGAACTTTGCCCCCAACGGCCCCAAGGACGGCGGGCTGATGCTCATGAAAGGCTCCGCAAAACTCTTCGACGAGTTCTTCGCCCAGAAGCGCGACGCCTATGACCACGAGGACGCGCCACCCCCAGAGCTAAAGTACATGGACCTCTTCCTCTTCCACGAAAAGGATCTGAAGTGGTTCGAAGACCGCGGATGCGAACTCGTCAAGATCAACATGGAGCCCGGTGACTTTGTCCTCTGGGACAGCCGGACGATGCACTATGCGTGCTTGCCCGAGGGAGACCAGATTCGCCACGTCCAGTATATCTGCATGACGCCGAGACGGTTTGCGACTGACAAGGCGCTAGAGCTCAAGAAGGTGTGCTTTGAGAACTATATGGGGACGACGCATTGGCCGCATTGGTATGTTCCTCTCTTATCTGTTGATAGGTGAGTGCTGACAAAATTTTAGCAACATTCGTCCCGCGACTGAGAAGCCGATGCGCAACGGCGAGGTCTGTCCAAAGTACCGCACAGAGCCGTTCGAGAAGCCTGTCCTTACGGAGAGATTGTTGCAGTTGGCGGGGGTGAAGCCTTACTAGGCTTGCGTGTGGCGGACCAGAGATTTGTACCTAGAGTTGATAAACGAATGCATAGTTTGTCTGAATCGATACCATCATTATCTTGGAACCGAAACCGTGTAGCTAGTAAATTGATGAAGAGAAGAAGCCCGGCCGGAGGAAGACCGGCGAACACTGACGGGTTGTCGACTGGCGAGGAAGGAACACTTGGCACGGCTGACCCTGCCAGTGTTGACGGTTGACTCGCACAGTCGAGTCTCTGCTCCGTTCCAGCTACAACCTCCTCGATTATCGACCACCAACGCTCAAGTGAACCACGAAGCTCTCAGTTACGCTCTGGACAGCCTATCATCACTTTTACCTATTTCGCAGTCGACGATACCGCACCCCGAGCCCTGGCCTTCCTCAGACTCAGATTCCCACCCGCCGATGCTCCAGCAGGTGGTTTCTGTCGGCGCTGCTCGGCCGCCCCCGGTTCCCCGCATTCATGTCAGCAAGCCCCGAGACCTAGCTTCAGCTCGCTAGTCTTTTCCAATGTTGCTATCGGCATGCGGGCGTATCCTGGCTCGTTCGTTTCGTACGCCATGAACGAGATTGGTCCGACGCTGTGGACACCCCCATCGGCATAGTGGGGAAACTCTGGATTGACATTCCGACCTCTTTGATTCCTTCAGTCTTGAATCCGAGTTCGCCACGAAATGTACGTGCTCGTCGTCCTGCCCACCGTTGGCACTGGCATTGGCATCCTGGGCAACACGATATATACTCTGCACTTCTGGCAATCGTTGACCAGGATAGCACCTCTTTCACAAAGCCGGCTTCATACACGCTACCAACTCTCAACAATAGTTAACATGGTGGATACGGCTAAAGCTGACATCGCCTATGTCGAAGATGTCGAGGATGGATCCATGGACGGAAAGAGGAAGACTAAGGTCATGGGCACTGTGAAGCTCACCGAGGGCGAGATCGTGTATATCCCTACGCCGACAGCGGATCCGCAAGGTATCAACCCACCTGCATTATGCTCTCTATGCAATAGCGTGGTTGCTAATGGTTGCTCTCTACGCTCAGATCCGCTGAACATGGCTATATGGCAGAAATGGGTCGTCCTCGTGGTCATCTCCATTTGTCGGTATTCTGCATACAACCTTACGATCGTGTTTAACAATGAGCAGTCTCGACCCTTGGCCTCGCCCTTGTTAGTGGCTTCGGTGGCCTGCTTGGCTTCTACATCGCGCCTTATGAGGCAATCGGCAAAGGATACGACGATATCACTCATCTAATGACCTACCCTAGTCTCTTCATGTACGAGGCAATCCAGCCACCTTTCTTCCTCCAATACTGGTGAATGTGCTAATATGACGTTCCAGGGGCCTCGGTAATCTCATCGGCATGCCTCTCGCTATTGGAGTCGGCCGCCGAATCGTCCTTTTAGCATCAACGGTGGTCCTCGTGGTAGGCGCCATTCTTTGTGCTACCCAGCAGAACTACGACTGGCATCTTTGGTCTCGATGTGTGGTGGGTCTGGCTGCCGGCCAGAGCGAGGCTCTTGTTCCGATGATCACGCAGGAAATCTTCTTTCTCCACGAGCGCAGCAAAGCCCTCATGGGCCAGCAAGCGATCCAAGTGAGCCTGACGGCCGTATGGGTTCTCTTCGCAGGGGAAATTGCCAACGCGATTACGCCCCAATGGTGGTATGGTCTTGGTGCCGCTCTTGCCGGTGCACAGCTGGTGCTAGCCTTCTTCTTCCTCCCCGAGACGAAGTACGAGCGATCGCTTGCGTCGTTCCAGGAGGGCGATTCTACTTCAGAGGCAGATGCAGAAGGGGCCGACGCAAAGGTCGGCTCAGAGGTCGTCTGTACTGAACGTCCACCACTTGACTTTGAGCGGTATGCACCGAGGACTTGGAAGAGCGATATGCGGCTATGGGTTGGAAAACCCGACTGGGTTTTGGTTTGGGATGTCCTGCGCGTACGTTTACCCCTTTTTCCTACTGTTTTCGTCGTCAAGATACCCATGGGCTAATGTATGATACGATGTCGCAGCAAACCTTCGAGCTCCTCCTCTTCCCCAACGTCTTCTGGGCCTTGTGCCTCAACGGCCTCACAATCGGCACAAACATCGCCATCGGGACAACCTACGCAAACATTCTACACGCCCCGCCATACAACTGGCCCAACAAGTCTGCGTCGTACGTGAACTGTGGACAGATTGTCGTCGCTCTCCTCGCCCTTCCGCTATTAGGCCACGGCTCCGACTGGATTGCGAAGTATCGCGCACGCAAGAACAACGGCCTCCACGAGCCAGAAACCCGAATCATCTCCCTCATCATCCCCATTATCGTCGGAACATTTACCGCAGTTCTCTACGGACAGGCAGGACAGCATCCAGAGGAGTACCACTGGTTCATCTACGTCTGGGCCGTGGCCGCGTACTACTTCTGCTTTGTGGGCGCGAACATCGTCGCCATTACATATCTCCTTGACTCATACCCGGCGCGCGCTGGCCCACTACTGGTCATCATCTGTGCGTTCCGTGGCATCATTTCGTTCGGCACGAGCTATGGTACGGCAACCTTCGTGGAGACCCACGGATATGACGGGGCGTTTGGGACGTTCGCTGGCCTTACCGCGGCCCTAGGACTCTTGGGCGTCCCGGTATATTTCTGGGGTAAGAGAATTAGGGCTTTTACGGGGAGATGGGCGAAGGGAGAGGTTGTCTCGTGATTATTCTGGCCAGACATTTTCATTAGGATTCTGGCACTTGTTTAGTTTCTCTGGTGGAGGAAGGGGGGTAAGGGAGGTCGGGTCGGGTTTGGGCATGCTTTGGGTTGTCGTGTATTAATCTCAAATATATATCAATCGAAAATACAACATAGCTAGTGTGAAACTAGAGCAAGCAGGATGGTTGATTGGCGTAGGGTTGCACCGGAAAAGCTTGCCGGGGCGGCGATATATATATCTTGATACCAACCGTTCCCCTCTCCCTTCAACAAAAACTTGCTTAAAACAAAAGAAAAACATACAATAGTATTTATATGGCGATGTTCACCCACCACAACCTCTGGCCAGTGGCTGCTACAGCGCCCTATGCGGCCTAGACATCCCATAGTCGCGTCTTGGTAAGTTGATTCGCCACATCCGACGTCGCGAGGTCAAAGAAATCATTCAAAATGACGAGCAGATGATCATCACCGAATCTTTCCTTCGCGTTGGCATACACCCAGTTCAATGTCAACGGATCCGTATTCGCCTTTTGTGCCAACAGGATCTTATTGTGGAACGTCACCGCCGCACCACAAGCAATCATGTTCTTGCTCAGCGTCGTCTGGCACTGCAGGTATGTCATCGACGTCCCAGTCTGTTTGTCACGGGCCATACCCTCAAACTCGGCGATGATGCCCGAGCCATCGGGGACAATATGCCCTTTGTCATCGTACACGTCGTACGGCCCGTACCCATCTTCCTTGAACGACATGATGAAGCGCTTGTTTTCCGCCCGCAGCGTCTCAACCGGTTTGCCTAGCTCGTCAAAGCCGCCGAGTTCCAGCGCCACGCCTTTCCCCTGCGCATCGGCAAAGCAAGCCCGGAGCATCTCCATCACCGCGTCCCGCTCCGGGTGCCCCGCGCTCGTTTGGCTCCACGTGAACCACACAACGATGATCTCGTTGCGCTGCGCGCACAGGAAGGCCACGGCGTCTTCGAAGAACGCGCGGATCGCCTGCCCCGGCAGAATCCCGTGGTGGAAGTAGATGTCGTCTAGCCCGGTCGCCTTGCGGATGTGCGGCTCCATGCGCGATGCTCGGATCTCGAAGAACCGCGCGCCCAGGGCTAGCTGGTCGGGGACGGGGTCCTTCTGCGTGCGTGAGGTGCCTTCCATGATTCCGAGGGCTTTGGATGCGCCGATGGGGCCCAGGTGGCCGACCCAGCCTAGGGGGCCGAGGAGGGGCGTCAGGATCTCGGTGATCAAGGCGGCTGGACTGAGTGTGTTGGTGATGGCCTTGCATGTGGCCATGTTGTTGAAGCCGAAGTTGTGCGCCATTGGGAGGACAAAGCGGTGGAAGGGTTTCTTTGCGGCCTCGGAGCCGGGGGGTGTGAGGGAGGTCATCCAGGCGGAGCGATCCGGGGCGACGGTAACGTAGCACTGGTGTGCCGATGGCAGATCGGCGGTTCCGTAGTTCCCGGCGTCGTAGAAGGTGTATTGGACGATTAGACCGTCGACGATGGTGATCTTCTGAGCACCGAGGTCCCTGCCCATGTTTCCGTCGCCGAGGTTGCCGGTGTAGGCGTTGATGTCCTGCCATCGGTCGACCAGCGTTTTGCCATTGCGGACGACGCGGAATTGGAACTTTTCGGCTGTCCCTCCTTTCACCGTCATCTTGGTGCTGTTCCAGGGGGTCGTGCTGGTGTTTGCTGGGGTGGCAGTGTCCCCGTGGAAAAGGTTGACGCCGTATCTCCAGTCGTTCCACTTGTCGGCGACGTGGAAGCGACGGATATCCTGTTGGCATTGGAAGATCACGTCCACCTCTGGATGGTTGATCCACACAGAGCAATGGATGTGCTTCTCGTCCCAGCCGGCCATGGTTCTTCAAAGACTATTCGAGTATGAAAGCAGGTGGTAAGGAAGAGCTATTCAATATGCGAAGTGCTACAGACCTTTGTTACCAGGATAAGGAGCAGTATTTATCCCAGGCCAAGTGGGCAGCTGTGCACCTCGTTGCTCGGCAGATTCTGCCCGAAGTAGATACGATAGTCTTGGGCTACTTGGAATACGAGGTCCTACAGTTCTCTTCAGTCGGGTAGATCCTAGTCGATCAGTGAACCATCTTGTCGTCACAAACATTGTGGCTCGGCAAGGTTTAGGTATCTGGAAGCTAATGCGCCCATTGCACGGCTACTGGAGCTGAAGAGATGGAGGACATAGGATAGTGCGCAATCATCCCTTCGAGACTGCATTAAACACCTGCTCGAACCTGTGATGGACAACTCCGCGCAGTGAGCCAACGCTTAAAATTGCCTTATTGCCTGCGGTGGCTGCAATGCCCTTCAGCTCACCGTGATACGCAGAGGCTTATTCCATACGATCTTCAATTGCTTCTCTGGTACGCCTCGTTTGCCATACGCTCGCTTGATATTGCTCCTGAGGACCGGAAAGCTGACCCAGCTATCGGGTAGCTGCTCTCCGCTGTCGGTTGTCCTGAGTTTGTGTGGCTGGAAACTTCATTCCCAGACCAGAAAGTATGCTTGAACAGCCTGAAAATGTCGCTAAGCCGCCCAGCTACTGATGTAAAGTGAAACCTATTCCCTATAGGTTAGGTATTAAAATCTTTAGTTTCACGGTTTACCCAACCCATTTGTGACTATTTCATCACTTAAGTAACTATACCTTACAATCTATTTACAGTACACTGGTATTATAACATCAGAGTACTTGATTCTTGTCCTAATCTCACATGACATACCCCTGCCTGAGCCATCAAAACCTCAAGACACCCAGACACCACGAACGCCGTTAATGCCGCAAACAGAACCCAGAGACCGAAGACTATCAGTAGAGATGAAAGTATGGACCAATGGCAGGATAAGTCCTGGAAATGCTGAGCTCGTTAGCGCCTACCTCGCTCGCAGTTGGGCAATAGCCGGATAAAGTACGATACCTTCGAGGCCGAGGCAGTGTTCGCTGCGCCATCTCCCGGTACAGATTGCGCCGCGCGTACGGTAGATAGAAAGGCACGCAGATGCCGGCTGTTAGGGAGAGGGTAACGACGAATCTGGGGAGCATGGCTCTGTGTTGGCGGCTTGTGGAAGAAAGTGGTCAAGCTGGAGCAAGAGGGCTTGGAGTCGCACGTATTCGTATCCACGGGCGCATCGCATCGCAGATAAAGGTGGAGGTGACAGGGCCTTGGCCCTCGGGGCGTGCGTGGTAATTGCGCTGCGCCGATTGGAGCCGAGGGCTTGTCATGGAGACTAGGCTGGCAGTGACTGGCGACATCCGGTGGAGACAATGCACCTGACGCCAGGCAGTGATGCCCCGCATCAGTTCCCCGTGGGGGTTGTGCCCCAGGGGTTTATCGACGCGACCAGCCGGTGCTCGGGGTGGGATACGCTGCTCAGCCTGCACTCGGCCAGCAAGAGGGATGGACCGACCACCCCCAGCGAAACGGCCGCGGCTGTCCATGGCCTGCAACACCTGCCGCCAGCGAAAGGTCAAGTGCGACGCCGAGTACCCCAAATGTCGCAACTGTCGGGTGCGCAATCAGGCTTGTATCACCACCGATCCGCAGCGACCGGGGTGTCCAGGGGTTAGAGAGTGGCTTGAGGTGCTGGAGAAGGACAAGGAGAGGACTCAGTTCGGCGCCCTAAGGGAAGACTCCAACGAAAAGACCAATGGCACGGATGCGCCATCACAGGAGGAAGCAGGCCTGGCCGTCGCCCCTTCCTCATCGCTTGAGCAGGAGAGAGCCGACGTCGAAGAAAACGAACCGTCCCCCGTCCGACAACCATTCGAGACCTCCGTCAACGCCGAGCAGGGGACGAACCGGACGAAAACCCTCGGGGGCAGTTCCTCGCAATGCCTTGCCAAATCATTGGATGTCTACTTCAAGGCCGCTCGGATGGAGCCTGTCTCGGACTTCTTTCGGCATGGGATGAGACGCGCCGTCGAGCTGGATATCCCGCTCACTCTGAGCCTTCCTGATCTCCCGGACCGAGAACGACGAGCTCGGTATTTGGAGGTCTATCACTCCCGCATTGATCCTCTCTACCCGATCTTCGACTGGCCAGCACTCACAAGGGGCGTTGAGCACCTTGCCGGGGTGTCCAATCTTGCCGCGATCTCTAGAGACGAGATTCCCTTTCTAGTGTGTGCATACCTTATCATGGCTTTGGGGATGGACGAGGCAGCGCAGTGCCCTACCGAGGAAGGGGAGAGATATTTGCATGCAGCGGCTAGTCTGCTAGGTCATACGATTGTCGTGCCCTATCAGCCCACCGTCCAAGCCCTCATTCTATTCACCGTCGCGTACCGCGGCAGGAACCAAGAAGGCCTTGGATGGCAGACGTTGGGCATTGCCATCCGTATTGCCTGCACGCTCGGCATGCATCGTTCCTCGAAGCTGCCTACTAACCTTGTCCGGACACGAATCTGGGCAACCTGCTGCTCCCTCGAGAAAGTCATGCAAATAGCATCAGGTTGGCCAACCGTCATCACAGACGATCTAATCGCGCAACCCGATTCCCTAGACGGTTTAGAGCACCGCTTCCTGCAATGGCACCTCGGTCTCGCAAACTACCAGGGCAGCATAAGCCAACACCTCTACACTTACCGGCCTTACAAAACCTCTTCTTCCAGCAGCAAAAGCCAGCAGGACACCAGAGCAACAGTGCGCCAGATTCTCCTCGACACCGCCCGTCTCGACCGGGGCCTACTTTCCTGGGCAAATAACATACCTCTCGATATGCGACCGGGCAGTGACTTGATCACGTCCAGTGCCGACTTTCACATCCTCGCATTCCTCTCTATCGAGTACCATGGGACTCTGATCGCCCTGCATCGCGCCGCCCTAATTGCGCCACGGTCGATGATCGAAGAAGAAGTGACTCGCCACTGCCCGGACGACCCGTCCCGGCACCGGCTGTCAAACGGTGAGGCAATATGCGCAAATAGCGCCAGAGCAATTGCAAAGCTGAGCATTGAGCTGGCAGAGAGGGGCGCGGATAGCGTGCTGATACCAGCGGGGACGGCAGGATTGGCATGCATTGCGCTGGCGATTTGGCTGATGAAGCATCCTAGCTCAAGGCTTCGAGATATGGATCTGCAGCTCCTCAAGGGCTGTTTGACGTATGCCAGTACGCGATGGGCCCAGTGTGGCTTTGATGCCAAGTTCCTGGAAGGTTTGGGAGCAGTTTACGAGCAAGTTAGGCGGAGGTTAGAGAGCACTCATGCAGCCGCTCTGGATGGGACCCCAAAAGTCTGTCATGGATACGTTGACCCGAGTGCCAGTGGCAAACCTGAGACTCCCCGGTATACGGCTGAGAACCTCCCAACGCCGTTAACATCGGGCTACGCGGCAGGGACGCCGATACAGCACAATCCGGGACACAGTTATCACCACCCCAGCGAAGCAACACCTACTTTAGCACACAAGGCGACACCTACATCTTCATGCTTCAATTCCACTTACAGTGGCCATGGGTTGCTAAATCGAAACAACGGTCAGAACGGTCAGCATACCAATTGGTCACAGCCACAACCAATGCATAGCTCGGACCTAGGTACCAACGCCATCACCCATGGATTTTTAGATGGGATAGCAGACGCTGAAACAACTCTCGGTGGTCTGACAAGCTTCGATGAGACATTCCCTTTCGAAGGGTTGAATGTGGAAGAACTGTGGAACTGGATGTTGTACTTTGACAGTCCGCCTAGAACGGACACGCTCTGACCATGGGTAGCGGTTGGAGTAGACTTTTTAATTTCTTGCATATATGTACAGTAGCAATGCCACTTTATCCGCATAGCCCGGGGTAAATCAGGTCGTGGAAATTTCCTGCGGGGGGCGTTCTCCGGTGGAGGATCTCCATCCTGCACTTACCCACATACCACCAGCAAATATTCATCAGGCCACTGCAGAAGACAAGGATTACCTGCAAGCCAAGAACATCCATCGATGTTTCTCCGTCACGGCATTGCATCATTGTTCTGTCCGCCGCAGAGCAGGCACGTTCCCAGCCATCCATTATAAACCCGCAGCAAAGCCAACGCAATCCGCCCTCGAAAAAGCCGAACCAAACCCATACCATACAACAATCAGATCTCCCATCTCAAGCCCTCCAGCCTTCCTACCATGGGCATTCTCCCCCTCCTCTCAACTCTATCCCTCCTCCCCCTCTCCCTCTCATCCACCATCCCACACAAACCCGCCCCCGAATATCCATACGCAGGCTACCTCCTCTCCACATTCACAGACGCAAACCCCGCGGTCTACTGGTACCTCTCGTCCGCAGAAAACCCGCTCGCCTTCAAACCGCTTAACGCGGGCAACCCCGTCCTCACCTCGACGGTCGGCACCAAAGGGAACAGGGATATCTTCCTGACGGCGAATGAGGAGAGGAGCGAGTACTTCGTTATCACCACTGGTGTGTCCTGTCTCGATCTGTCCCTGTTTTAGTTATAGGTGAGGCTGAGGTGGACGATGCTAATAATCGCCGTGGCTGGCAGACCTCGACATCAACGCGCCCGGCTTCTCCTGGGACGAGGCAACACGCCGTGGAAGTAGGGGGTTGGTGATCTGGCGCTCGAGCAATCTAATCGACTGGGACGAGCCGTATCTAGCAACGTATGTCCGCACGAGCTCCCTCCCATTCATCCCTTCCCTCCCCAACCGTTCCCCCCGCCATTATACCCTAGAGGGTCCTATCTCACACGTGCAGGATCGAATCCCCCCAAGCAGGCATGGCCTGGGCGCCCTCCGTCATCTACAACGCCACAGAAGAGGAATACTACCTCTTCTGGGCGTCGCGGCTGTACTCGCCCTCCGACACAAACCACACCGGGCCCGCAAACCTCGACCGAATCCGGTACGCCACGACGCCCGATTTCATTTCCTTCAGCGAGCCCGCGGACTACGTTGCCCTGGATGACGAGAACATCCCGCTCATCGACCAGGAGTTCCTGTATCTGGGGCAAGAGGGACATTACGCGCGGTTCCTGAAGGATGAGAATGTGCTGCATGTTTACCAGGAGACGACGACGACGGGGTTATTCGGGGATTGGACGAGGACGCAAGATGGGGGCGAGTATATACGGGCCAGTGTGTATGAGGGGCCTGCTGCGTTTCCGGATGTGCGTGCTGATGGAAGGTATTATTTGCTTATGGATAATTATGTGGAGTATGTGCCGTTTGTTTCGGAGGATGTGGAGGAGGGAGAGTGGGCGGAGTTGGGGTTTAATGCGACCGGGTTGCCGAGGGGGTTGAAGCATGGGAATGTGTTTCTTTTGACGGGGAGGGAGTATGAGGCTGTTTTGAAACGGTTTGGGTGATAGAGGGTGATCTCCACATACACCGGGACGATGCCCCGACGGGGAATTTCCTTTCTGGTACAGTGTGCCTCTCAGGTACCATAATTGAACTAAGAAAAACTTGGCTTGAGCATGTAACTTCACCTAACTGCTTATATCGGTTGCCGTAGATTCGATCACGCCCCTAGCTAATCCAGGCTTTTAAGCTTTCTGCTCAATGTACGGAATCCCCGTCAACTTGAACGTCCGCTCTGTCAGAATAGGCTCTTCGATCGGTCTTTCGCGAGCCTTGGGGCAAGGCTTCCCGTCCCTCATGGCAAGGTTCGTACCAACATGCACAGCGTTCGGCCAGTGCGTAGTGCCGAGGCGGTCTATGTCAAACTCATTAGCAACAACGTCTATGATCCAACCCAACGGACACCACAACAAAACGAAGTGCATACCCTCAAAAGCCTTCTTCTTCCTGACCAAATCCTCCTGACTCGCCTCCACAACCGGCATGAAGCACGTATAGACCGCGAGGCGATCGTTCTTCCCAGACGGCGGGAGGTTATAGTGCGGCACGCGGCTGTCCCAGATAATCAGGTCGCCTGGCTCCGCGCATACCTTCACCCAATCGAGTCCGTGGTCCGCGAGCCACTTCATTCCGTTATCTGTGAAGCCGAACCATTCCGGTGTCCAGGCGGGGATGCGCGGCTCATCGGCCATCTCGCGGTGGAACTGTTCGGAGATCTTGTGTCCACCTGGACAGACGATGAGACCACCGTCGTTCGGGCCGCAGGGGTTTAGGTTCACGAGACCTTGGAGGCCTAGGAGGTTGTTAGCGGGATAAGCGGAAATGGAGATTGGACGTACAGCGGAAACCGGGCTTTGCGGGGTCTTGATCTTGATGCGGCCATGGTTTGCTGTGGCTCGTTAGCAACCTATTCTCAACCAGTTCATCTCTGGCAGGTTACATACTTCTCAGGCATGTCCTTCCGGCTGCAGTTCAAACATGTCAGCTTACTCCACCATCACGAGCCAGAGGAGCATACTTCGCAAACTGAACATTAACCACGTCAAAAGATACAATCAAGTCGTCGTCGTCATAGACCTTAGCAAAGGTATCGACGACGCCCGGCTCGCCGCGAATATCCCAAACCCACTTCTCGTGAGTGACTCCGTACGCCAGGATCATGCCCTTCTCGTTGATGACGGGAAGTTTTGAGGGTTTCACCGTTGAGGGATCGGTGCGGTCGTAGCCGAGGTCGCTATCGCAAAGTCAGCGTCAGAGCGAGAGAGGGTATCAAAGGTCAACATACAAACCCTCCAGATAGCTATAGAACTCATCGGCGTACTTGGTCGCGCGGTCTAGCGGGATCGCACCCTTGATGACGGCGTATCCGTCCCTGTTGAGCGCATCGCGGAAGTCACCATAGTTGGTTGGTGCCCCGTCAAGGGCCATGCGCCCTTTCCGTTGAGTTCCTGTTACGGTCATGGCGGTGCCATACTCGGTGGTGGTAGTGGACATGGCGGTCTTTCTTGCGGTCGAAGTGACGTGAATGTGGATGGGGATATACACGGTTCAGTCAATTCAGGCATTTTATCTCCGGTCTGTGCTTTACCACTGACCTACGCTCCGTGAGGCCTGCCATGCTCGGTGCGTTCGGTGCTCAGACCCTCGGTGCTCGGCGGGGTTCGGGGGCCACCGAGCTTGTGGGCAATTGCGGGGGGCATTCACCTCCACTTTCGGCTCCACCTTGGCTGTTGTCTATTCCGAACGTTGACATAATGCACACGGCTCGCTACTGTGGAGAGTAGGCAAATGAAGAATGGGTTTCAGAATCATTATCGTCGGTGGCGGCATTGCTGGCCTCGCAGCGGTAAGAATCTCTCTCAGGCCGCCGAAGAGAAACTAAAGTAGAGTGCAGGCCATCGCGCTTCGACAGGACAATAGGGAGATTATTATTCTCGAGCAGTCGCCTATCAGCCAAGAGATTGGTGCCACCATCTCTCTCCAGCCGAATGCGTCAAAGATAGTCGAAGGGCAATGGGGTCTCGCAGCAACATTGAAAGAGCGCGGGGCCATGGTGGATGAGGCGTTCGAAGTGTACAATCTCGATGGCGAGATGCAGATGCGGATTCCACTCGTAACAAAGGACAAGTATGGTGCCGAGAGGATGATGTACCACCGTGCGGATCTGCATGAGGCGCTGAAGCACCGGGCGACATCTCCGACATTTCCTGGTCAAGCGGCCGTGCTTCGCACCTCAAGTAGGGTTGCCAGCTGTGATTGTGAAACGGGTACTGTCGAACTTGCCAGCGGAGAAGTGCTCTCTGCAGATCTGATTATCGGCGCAGACGGAATAAAAAGCGCGGTCAGGGGATGTGTTCTTGGAGGAGAGGTCAATGCCCGGCCAACGGGGCTGTCGGCGTACAGAATGATGATCCCCGCGGACGAATTGCAACAACAATCCGAGTTTGCGAAGGTTATCAATCCACGCAAAGGCTGCACTACTATGGTCATCGGCCAGGATAGAAGGTTAATCATGGGGCCAGCAAGGAACGGCACGATCTACAGCATTGTCGCCCTGGTGCCGGACGAGAGCATGAACGAGGATTCAAGAATCACCAGCTGGACGACAAAAGGCGACCATGAGAAGATGATGAAGACGTTTGCAGACTTTCCAGACTGGGCTCAAAAGCCACTCCAGCTAGCGAAAGGATCAGCCTTAGGGCTTTGGCAGCTTCGCGACTTAGACCCCTTGCCGACATGGTATCGTGGCCGTGCTATCCTGATCGGCGACGCCGCCCATGCGATGTTGCCGACTCAAGGTCAAGGCGCCAGCCAGGCCATCGAAGATGCGGAAGCACTTGGCGCTTTCTTTCATGAGTTTGAGAGAACAACGCCGGTCAACTCTTTAGGAGCTGTGGCACAGGTGAACGACGCTGTTTTCCGTTGTCGATATGACAGGGCGACGACGATTCAGCTATATAGTCGTCAGGCGGCTAAACCTGCCACCGAGCCCGGCAATCGCAAGGTCAATATGAACCCCGCCGAGTTCATGGATTATAACTGCTCTTATAATGGCGCGCGGGATTGGTGCAAGTGACAAGAGGTCATTTCCGTATAGAGTACTCCATGTCCTCATGTTAAAATTCCGAGACCGTCTCTTCGGTCGATTCCACTGTATGGCATCCCCCATCCTTCACAAAGATCCTGTATTCGGTAGTCGGTAAAGAGACCCAAGTCTTCGGCCATTGTACGTAATAGATTGAGCAACTCTTTTTGTTCTTGCTCATCTATCAGGCACCGCCCGGCGATATAAAGCGGCTGCAGCATATACTTCTGAAATCTTTCGCTTGGGATCGCGTGCATTATTGCGATGATCTCCACAGAATGTTTCCGGACTTCTTGGCGCAAGTCGTCGTATGAGCCAATGTCCTTATGGGCGTTTGGACTAAGGGCCACAAGCGGCTCGTTTAGTTGCTCCGTGAGTAGAATTGTACGCGACATGTGATACATAGCTAGGGTGATTGCGGAAATATCGCTCGCAAACCATGTCTCCCTCGCAAAAGAGCCGGGATTGGGGTTAAGCTCGGGGTCATCCGGTGGCCAGCTGGTGGGAACGTAGAAAGATGGGGGCACTGCTTTTTGCCAGCCGTCAAACTTCTCGCTGACCATAACCCACTGCGCAGCATCTCTGATGTCAGAATTGACCATCTGACACATTATTCGGATCAAAGCTCTGTATAGAAGTGTCTCCTGTTCCATGCCTCCTACCCCATCAATTACCAAATTTCCAAAACGATCGAGTGGCAGACCCATTCTGCACCAGAGCGCATTGTTTTCAGGGCCGATTCGAGTTTTGCGATGGGTCACAACTAGAAGAGATTGTCAGCTTAGGTAGTCCCCATATGGCATTGACGTACAGGCGTTCATTAGATCGTTGACCACGAAAAACCAGAACACCGCGTCCATTGATTCAGCCGGCTGTGGAAGGGTAGTACAGAGTTGGAAGCATGCTGATTCCGGGAGGTGAGGCCGAAGCAGACGAAACACGCCATCCAGATGCCCTGACCATGCCTGGATGGTGGCATTGACATCTTCGTACTGGCACAAAATGCAGGCCGCTATAATCTGAAGTGCGACATCGGCGTCGTCGGAATTGGTCTCCGGCCGGATGTTACTCAGACCATAGATATGATTCGGTGACATGGAGCTCGTGGACGCGTCTTTGCTGGAGATTTGTTGGGCGAGTAGCTGAATGGCCTTCTCATAATACTTGGCTCCATACCAGGTAAAGCCAAGCTTCGTGTCAATCAAGGCCTTCATCACCACTCTCTGCCTGTTCGTCCCCCGAACATGGGCTTCTGGCTGCCGCGTCTGGCCCAGTTGTTTTGCAGCCAACGCGCAGGCCGCATATCGTATTAGGGGATTCCGGTGCGCGAATATGACGGCGTTTCTGCTAAAGTAAGACTGGCTACCGCAGATATCCATCCATTTCCCGGGGCCTTCACAGAAGTGGCGGAAGAAAAAAGCGATCTCGCAGCGGTCTTGGTAACTCTCTTCAAAGTCGGCGGTCGGAACTCGGGAGCCGGCACTCGCTGTTGATAATAAATTGCTCTCTTGTTGAAAAGGCAAACCTGGGCTCGTCCATGTGCTCGTGGAGGGAGCACAATTGTTCTTGTTCGGTGGTGTTCTTGCAGCCTTACGAGCATTGGGCTGCTCTGTTTCCGCCGCCACCGGAAGCCTCTCTAGTGCGCCATTAGCTACTGTATAAGAAAGCGGTACTTGAGTAATGTTCAATGGAACGTACGTTGATGCAAAGGAGTATTTCCCGTCGATTCTCTACCAGAGACGTTCTCCCCAGCAGGCGCAGCTTGGGTTTTTGACTTCGGCGGGGTCTGGGCCAGGAAAGTGTACGAATGCGGCTTGAACAAGCTGTCAACCATACGACAGACCCGGCCAGCCTTGAGACACTGCCCACATTCGGGCCTCTGTTCATCGCACTTGATCTTGCGGCTCCGGCACTCCGGACTACGAGGTAGCAGCTGTCAGCGATTGTACCTCGGAAGTGCTGGCGACTAACCATCCTTTCCGAGATCGCGACTCGCGCTTTATCCGGGGACCCTTGGTATCCGCAGGCTGAATGGCAGTCATTGACTTGACCTGTGTCGTATGATTGCATTGTCAGAGAGACGAAGAAGAGAAATGGCAGAGGTGCGCGGGCGAGGAAAGTCCGCTCGGCTAATTTGCTCCATTGGGTCGTCGGCTCTTTTGCTTCATTCGGAACCACTGCTCCTGTTCAGGACTCTTTTTGCGACTCATTGTTGCAATCATTGTTTGGTCTGCCATCAAAGAAGAGAATTCTATTGCATCTTGCCTCTTGCCTTTTGCTGCAACCATGTAGCAAGGGTCTTAGCGTTGTGAGTTGTAGTGCTCAATGCCCTATGCCTTGATTATATATATTGTTGATAGCACCAACCTGACGTACAAGGAAAAGTCGTCTGTTAAACAACAACATCGTTTTGAGAGATTCATTCGGAGACTCTCTACCAATAATCCGCAAACAAGGCTTTTTAGAAAGCCTGCTCATGTTTCTGCTGCAAAACGCGCGTGGGGTTGTCTTGTTCATTGCCCGTGTTTGGTCCAACAAACAACATCTTCATCTCGCCGACGGACTCTTTCCCGGGCCATGACGGTGCAATACGCGAGCTGTGTCCCTGCCTTCCGATAAGCCTTCAGCCCTATTCCCTAGGCTACCACCAAGCGGCTGCCAGGTCATATTCTGGAACAATCCGCGCCATGCATCGCGCCAACTCACAATACCCTCGCTATACCTTGGGAAGTCTGCAAAGGAGGGTGACATTTTATGCGATTATGTGTGGGGTATCAGTGCCAAATTGCCCAAATTAACAAGTCAATTAGTCTGTACGCTCCTCGAGTCAGTATCCGACAAGGAGCCAGGGGAAGTGCCAGACACAGCCGGCATCATTTACTGACGACCAATTGCAGAATCCCTGACTGTACGAGGGAGGGCCGCTGCGGCAACATCTACTCATCGGTCGGCCAGTTCTACTATAATTATCACGGGATTGCATGTGGGATAGAGACACTTGCCAAGTAGTTCAGGATTGTCCATGGAAAACCAACCAGGCATCAAGCCATCATCTTGCGAGAACAGCTCCCCTAAGGGAATTGGCAAAACTTCTACCAAACTAGCCAAATCCCAACCGGAGCGCCCTTTTCTTCAATTATCATTGGCCATTCTCCCAGCCCTGAGTCTCTCGTTTCTTCTTTGCTTTTCTCCAGGCGGGGTATCCAAGGCAACGAGCACGCCGAGCGTCTCACCAAATTTTGGATTGCTCACTGACACAGTGGCCCTCGATAAACCTCTTTCGACCGTTCCAAGCCCTGGAGCATGCAATGACAATCCCTGGTGATCACACTGATCCGAATGACAAATGTTGCGCAATGGAAGATGGCGGATCATCACCGACCTATGAGAAAATCTCCAGCCACATCACTAGTTTCCTGCATCATGCAGGTTCTCTTCACACTTCACGGGGTTACGCACTGCCTTGAGATTGCGGTCAGCATGGTATAACATGTCAATCAGCGCCGTCTGATGGAGTCTTTCTCTTAACCAAAACTGTCCCCATTGAACATCACAAGCCCCGTTGCCAAAATGAACTTCATCGCGTCTTTTTTCTCCGCTGTGGCCTTGGCTAGTCTGGCTGCTGCTGTCCCCCAGACAGACCCAGTATGTTCAAGGCCATAGATCTCACGTTCATCACCATCTTGTGTCCTTGTGCTGGCGTCTTTATGTGCTCTAGGCTCCCCAGGTGACCATTTACGATAGTGTGAACTACGAAGGCGAGAGCCTCAGCTTCTCGCCGGACGACTCCCGCCAGACTCTCTTCCCGTATGTTTTCTTTTCCGCCGCAACTGCTTTTCCTCACTCATCGATGCGACACTAACGATGGCGTACCAACCAGCTGGATCGAGTCTGTTCTGATCCCTGAGGGGGAGGACATCTACTGCCAGCTCTTCAAGTATGTCTACACTGCTTACCGACCCCAGTAGCTACTTTTGAATGGACAATACTAACCGTCTACAGCAACACCGAGTTCACTTGTGGAGGAGGCCAGGTCATTATCTCCTCGCTTCCCGATGTGGACGATGAGGACGAGGTCTACCCTGGTATTGTCTGCGGAATACTGTCGTAAAGGCTGTATACGCTATTGTAGTTAGTGCCGCACACAGTCCACGGGTGCATTATTGCTTCCACAGGCCTGGCCAGGGTTCATGTCAATGCCATTGATACTTTCGTCGCCCGTTGAACAGTAAGGGATACCTATAGTTCCAGTTCAAGCAATTCCTTTCGCGTTCATGGTCTTGTCGATTTGGCGTCGCCACTATAACCCCTCTCCAAGAGAGGGGTGTGGGATTCAGCATAATCACTGAGGACGTCATTGTACGCCTGTTAGAGGAAGTGACGAGGCTTGCGTCGCGGCTATGCTCGGTATAAGGGATTTGGCGGTTTTCGAACTTCACAGCCGGCCTGTCACGTAGCTACCTCCCCAACTTGGCTAGGTGAGACAGGACCCGTCTCTTCAACCTTTGCGCTTACTGCGGAGTAATCTGATCGGCACTACTACAGTGCTGCAGGTGACAGTACGCCACCCAGGCGTTAGTATGAAGGAGAACTTTTCCTTCGGCGGTTTGAGGAATTAAATTAAACAGCGTAGGTTCAGCATTATCACATATGCATCTATACCAACATGCCAACAGCACAGAACTCGACCTGAGCCCGAAGTATCCACTGCCCTACAAGCTCGAGCAAATGGTATGCCTTGACGCTTCCCATTTGGAAAATCAGCGTCGAGAAAGGTAAGCAGGTCGGCGCAATTCATCGTCAGACGACGACGTCTAGTGAGCAAAGACAGCTTCTCACATCCCTTCCAGTCCCGCAAGTATCTAGTGGAAACTAGGCGATCATGCCAGATCAGACGCCTCAACCACAACATCCAGCAAGCGGAATTGAAAGGATCAGTCCAGGCAAAGCCATCAAAGCTTACGCGATGACGAAACAGCAATGCAAGTTACAAGGACGGAGTTATACATAGCCCGAACCGAAACGCCAGTCTGGACATCTACCCAACCTAGCCCTACCTCCATGCCTGCTGGAAAGGCTTAAATACCGTCCTGAACCCGGACCACTTCACTGAAAATCAAGCACCATCCTTCCATCTTCACCCCTACCTCAAAAGCCGATCCAACCCTCATAGTTGATACCCGTCGATATGAAGTTCCTCGCATCCTTGTCCTTCCTCGCCGCCATGGCCTCCATCGCAGCTGCCAGTCCTACCCCCCAAGACTCCCCTGAGGCCACGGCAAGCCCCGCCCTCTCATGATATGAAAACATCTAAATACGGATCGCCTGCTGACAACTCTCAGATCACAATCTACTCGGAGCCCGGTTACAGCGGCACCAGCGTACACTTTAGCAACGACGCCACGTGCCACACCCTCCCTGGCTATGCGTAAGCTGCCCCCTCGCTCCTTACCTCCCGTCTTCTAGGGTAAGGATCGAACTTGACAACTAACAATTTCCACAGGCCCATCTACTCCGTCGAAATGTCGGGCTCTGTTCAAGCTTGCATGCTGTTCTAGTATGTTTTCATTGTTCTCCGGGCTCAAGGTTGGATTGGCACGAGGGTAACACTAACGGCTCCATGGCACAGTGATGAAGAATGCTTGATCCAAGCTCTTGCTCTCTTGCAGTCTAACTCTGAGCTATCCGGAAGCCATCGCTCAATTCGGTGCCGATAAGATCTTTGCACCGTTGACGATTATCCCCCTCCCCACATTTTTTGGTGTCGTCTGGAGAGCGGGTTGAGGGGTTGAGAGGGCTGGGCTGGAGAAGCCGATATCCAGGCGGCGCGACATGGGAGTTGTGGGGACACGGTAAGATGCTCAAAGACCATGGACTTTGAAGTGGAGGATTATATGCGTTGTAGCTCAGACTGTCTGTGACATCTTTACAATTTAAGAAAGTGGACTGTTCTTTCACTGGCGAGAGAATCAGACCCTTTCGAATGGTTCCTTTTGTAGCAACGGTAACCTGTATGTTTAATGCTGGACATTGTTAAAAAACCTGGCAAAGTCCTTATTCCTCTCCGTCAATTTATGGACGGTGGTGCCACCAGCCATGCAAGCTTTTGTTGACAGCCTCATACATAGGGCTGGCCAAGCCAGAGCCAAGCTATAGCGAATCTTTCGCATTGCGAATTCAGATATTCCAGCTCGTGATTGTTCCGGTCTCCTACGTTTCTAGGGCACTGATGTAATATTTCCGGTCCGTGCGTCTGACTGCCTGGCGCCATTCCTTCTCGTGTTCTTGAAGCGGCAGCGCGGGGCCAGAGTATCGTGACATATGCCTTTTCTCAGGCCCATACAAACTTGCGACGCTTTCTTCAGCAGCCTCCAAATTGACCGGTTTAGGCTTTCAACTGCGAATCATCATTCCAGGTTTGGAAAGAAATGGGCCGCAACGAAATTGTTTATCTTATATAAACTATCTTGCTTGTGCCGCCTTAATGGCCTTGTACCCAGGATACTGGCCCGGAGTCTGACAGGATCCAGGTTCGCCTTGTGAGGGCGGTAATAATACGCGACCGGGTCTTCGCCGATTCGAATTAATTCAAAGCCGAGGTCCAGTTGACCTATATTGGGAACAGTGCGTGAGGATTATTGGCTCCTGGCCTGCATTGACCGGGGCCTGGGTGAGACTTGGGACTGGAGTACGCCAGCCTTTGCCTAGCCTTGCGTAGGATAGGCTTCGTCGGCGGCATTTGCCCTTCCTCCCTCCACCTATTTCAGCTTGGGAAAAGACCCTGTCAGACTCAGCACCGATACTCAATTGAATCTCAAGAATATAAATGGGTTGCATTCCCATCATACCCAGAACCTGCACCCTTCGACTTGTGTCCAAACTATACTTTCTCCCACCACCAAGATGAAAGTCTTCACACCCCTAGCGTTCATCACAGCCCTGCTGTCTCTGACCGTCGATGCTCAGAGCCCCGACCCCGCCGAGGTAAGTACCGTGCTGTCACAGATGCCTTCAATAGAGATGTCATGCCCAGTTCGTACTCATCATGTGTCTTCTTCGACTAGGTCACCATCTACCAGGATGCAGGGTACGGCGGAACCAGCGTCACTTTCACCGCCGACGACGGATGCCACTTCCTACCGGGGAACGTGTAAGTTATATATGGCAATCCAGGGATTTCAACCATATCACTGACATTGACCTCTCGCCTTTCCAGCGCGTTCCGCTCTGTCGAGATAGTAGGCTCGATCCAGGCGTGTGTGCTATTCTCGTGAGTAGAGTATTCTCCATGGCTTCCATCACCATGACTAACCGCTGCGTTTATTTGCAGTCGAACGGGCAACTGCGCCGCCGTTCCTCTTCGGGTTATCAGCCAGTCGGAGGATGATGTCGGTCCACGCGCTTACTCGATCCGGTGCCAATAGTACCCTACCCTATTCCACGTATGTACCATAGTGTACGATCGGACTTGGAACCAAGCTGTTATGGAAGCCGTGTTCTGCCGGAGCCTGAGGACCATAATCGGCATCCTTCTCAAAGCGGGTTTTCTCCATCCATTGCTGTTCATCGGCTCTTGAATATGTCCTGAGACCTGACCATTCATGCACATACCATATCCCATGTTCCCTTTACGCCTACCATAACGTACCAAGGAGTATGGCCGCTGGGATTCCGGCAGTGTAGTCATGCAACAAGGGCAGACGTGCCCCTGAGTCCGTTTGTGTGATCTTCGTAGTTCGCATCAAGCGCTCTGTTCAGGCCTGCATGCCGTAAAGGAATGTTGATTTCTGGCCTCGGGAGTCCTCTGCTTATGGCCAATCTCGCAATATGGCGGAACAGCGTGTCTCTCGTTAGGAGTACTCCCTGACGCGTCGCACCATGATAACGCGAGGTAGAAAAAAAGCCAATGGTCTCCACGATCGTCACGAGGATCTCAGCACGTCGGGCGCAGTATCTCCTCGGCTCAGACGCAAGACTGGAGGGATAACTGGAGGGATGTATGCAGTCAGCAAGGATGGTTGCATTCGGGCGGGAGGGGAGAGGGGAGGGAGCCGGGCGAAGGCTGAGGCTGACTTCATCGTGCGCTCTACCTGGTGCGGCGACGCTCTTTGACGACGTTATTTGGACAGGTACAGCGGGATGTTCAAACCAAAAGGCCTGCATGGCTATCGAGTTTGGCTTTTCGAATTCCAAAATCAGCAACGTCAGTATTTGCCTTTGCGGACGTCGCTACCGCGTGCGAAACTTTCAAGGATGTAATGCGGCCTCTTCACCCTGTAGTATCGATGAAGTTTCACTGTTCATATTGAAGACGCGTCTGTAGAGAGCTGGATATTAAAGAAGTGCCTGGCATCAGGCGCCTGGACAGAGGGGGAGGACAGCCCGCGCTAAACCCGATTTGGTGCTTTGTACATTTCCCCGGGTCCCTCAACACAATCACCAACACTCTTCTCTCCTCCTTCATAACCACCACAGCAGGCAAGAATCATGTCGGAACCGGCTGCGGTGCCTTATTCCAGGTATACTGAACAACCAATGGGTGTCTAGGCCGGCAATGCTAACATAATCCCAGCTTTCTCGAGTCAGAAACCGTTGTCCTCAAAGCAAGCGAATCCGGCCGACACTTGCGCATCCACCGGGGACTCTTGAATCTGAAGGGTGGGCATATACTACACGCCTTTGAGGCAGCATTAGGGGGAGAAAAGTGCGAAATCTGTGTGTTCCAGACAACGTCTGAGAGCACCTTGGTTCGGTTTATCGAATGGGCCTACACCGGTGACTACCCAGCGAAAATTAGTCCTCGACGCGCTGGCCCCAGGGCTCCTCAACAAGACTGTGACGAGTCGAAAGAGCCTTGTGTCCACATTCAGCAACTCGCAATGATCATCGATCCCGATACCGACGAGAGCTTGGCGAATCACTCACTGCTCGCCCACGTCCATCTCTACATCTTCGCCAGGGCCTACGCAATTCCAGGGCTACGGCGACTTGCACTGGAGAAAGCCATGGCTACACTCAGGGACCTAGACCAGCCAATTACCCTCAGGGACCGACTAGCTGTTATGGCCGCGTTGCATGCGTCATCAACGAAGCTTCTTCGGAACGATCCGTTTCTTGAGTGGATCGCACAGTACGCCGCGTATAATATTGAACATCTTCGCGCCTTGGGCGCTTTTGAATTGTTGTTGGTGAAAAGACCTCAGTTGGGTGCAAGCATCTTCTGGAAGATCTTAGCTGGAGGTCAGGCACCTTGGCAGGGAGTGCCGTCAACGGATGGTTCTGCGTAAGACGAATGTTGCACAGCAACCACTGTTGCCGGACACTCCCCGCAGTGGGGCGTTCGAAAAAAGATTCGCCGTTTGCCAGGAACACTTCCACCTCACAACATCATCCATTCCTCTCTTCTTCAACCCTTCTCATCGCCAACATGTCCAAAGAGCACACTCTGCCATTCTTCAGGTAAGATCATCGCTCTTCAATCACTTTTTCTATGCTTACTGGCCGCAGCTTTCTCGACTCCGAGACCGTCTCTCTCAAAGCCACAGAGTCAGGTCGCCCATTCCAGATCCACCGTAGCCTGCTCGCTTCAAAGTCCAAGACTATTGCATCAGCATTTGATCGGGGCTTTGAGGAGTCCAAGAAGAAAGTCTATACCTTTCAGGATACGTCCGAAGGAACCCTTGCCCGGTTCATCGAATGGGCCTACACGGGCGACTACCCCACCATCCTCAAAGCCACCCACGCGAATGAACCGACGATCCTGAAAGCAGAGCCTAGCCCCAACGGAACAAAAACAGATGGCGAGACTGAGAAGACCAAGTCTGACTCGCCGGATAATCTTGACATCAACCTGATCTCCCTCTCCGCGCCCGAAACAGACCTCACGCACGAGAATCACCCGCTCCTCGCACACATCCGCCTCTACGTTTTCTGTAGCATCTACATTATCCCTGACTTGCGAGACCTCGCATTCACTCGTGTAACGACAGCCTTCAAGGATCTTAACCAGCCGACTACTTTGGACACCCAGCTCGCCGTCATCGCTGCCCTGCGCATCTCGTTCCACAACCTGCTAGCGAACGACCGCTTGCTGGACTGGCTCGCTCACTACGCCGCGTACTGTTTGGGTCAGCTGCGCGTGCAGCGCGACTTTCACGATTTGCTCCAGGAAGCGCCTGTTTTAGGGTCTAGAATGGTGCTGTCGTTGTCTGCTCCTGGTACCCCTCCTTGGCAGGTGGCGCCGCCCAAGTACAATTTCCCGGCTTATGTGCCTGATTCGACGTACTCGGAGGAGGTGTGATCATTTAACATAGGGATTTCTTTAACGCCTTAGAGGCCTCACCAAGAGCGGTACTCGGATAGACTCAGCGCACTAGTGACGAGATTAATCAAAGGCTTGGAGTACCCCAGACCCTTGCACCCTGGATTGTCTAGCGATTAATCAGGACCAATTGGACCTATTTCCCACGAAGCTGCTCTTACCTTCCCCAATTACTAGCAGTAGGCACCCCTTCTCATCATTCCCGAATTATCAGGTGGTCGGGTACCGGAATCGCGTTGAGGCTGGCATGCACCACCATCACAAGCTCAGCGTCGCCTCCCTAGTGCTTACACCACGATCCTTCCTTCTAGCCGTCTCCAACCACACAACGTATCCAATCTCTTGCCGGTTTATCCGAATCGTAGGGTCACATCGTCTGTTTCTTGGTCACTAATCAATCTTATCAGATCCTGGCATGCCCATTGCCATCCCCGGGCACCGATAATCGGACGTTTCCCTACAGCGTGCTTACCATAATGAACGACTAAAGGGTACTTATACCGCACAGTTCTCCCTGAACCCCGACTGTATCTGTGCGAGAGCCTCTGCAAACGCTCTGTATACACCCGTCTGATCAACATGGCACCGATACCGGCTTCCTCGCAAACCCCCGACACCATCACCCCAGCCCCCATTCCCGCTCACACCACAACCACCGATATCGAACTCAACCCCCTCCCCATCCAAAAGCCGCCTAGCAAAAAGGAAACCACCGCCGCCGACCCATTCCTCGTCACCTTCATCCTCCCAACCGACCCCCACAACCCAAAAGACTGGCCGACCGGGAAAAAATGGGCTGTCACCGACGTCCTCTCAGCCACGGGCTTCAACCGCATCATGGTCTCGACAATCATGGCGCCAGCCCTGCCTCTAATTTCATCAGAACTACACATGAACTCCACCGAATCCGCGATGGCGCTCTCGATTTACCTCCTCGCGACGGCGATCGGACCGCTACTAATTGGACCGCTCTCTGAAGTCTACGGACGCAAACCAATTTTGCATGCGAGTAACGTCTGGTTCCTTGTCTGGAACCTGGTATGTGGCTTTGCAAACACCAAGCAGGTTCTCATCGCCGCGAGGTTCCTGGCTGGTTTCGGGGCGTCAGCTATATACGCGCTGGCTAGTGGTGTTCTCGGCGATGTATGGCGCCCTGAGCAGCGGGGGAAGAGTCTGGGCGTCTATCTGCTTATCCCGTTACTTGGAAGCGCAGTTGGTTCGTCACCCCACTCCATCTCCCATACCACGAGCCCCAACTGATGCGATGCTTGTATAGGGCCAATAATCGGCGGCTTCATGGCCGGCCGCACAACCTGGCGCTGGATGTTCTGGTCAACCTCCATCTTCCAAGCCATCATGATCGCCGTATCCTTCAGCGTCTTCGACGAGACGCACGCGCCCACAATCCTCAGGAAACGTGCAAGGCAACTCCGTCGCGAACGGAACGACGGCCGGTATAAAACGCTCGAGGAGCGTCTGCACGACCAGCATCATCGCCAGTGCCGCGCATTCACCCGTCCCCTCCGTCTACTCCTCACCCACCCGATAATCCAAATCAACGCCCTGATTTCAGCCTTCGACTACGGCATCCTCTATATCGTCCTGTCCACTTTCTCCTCCCTCTGGACCGAACGGTACAATGTCTCCGTCGAACTAAGCGGACTCCACTACATCTCCATAGCCCTCGGCGAGATCCTAGGCTCGCAAGTAACAGCCTGGCTAATGGATCGGCACTACGCGCGCCACGCATCCACATCCACGTCTCCAACCCCCAACCCCGAGTCGCGCCTCCCGCTAACCCTCCTCGGCGCCCTCCTCGGCCCGCTCGGTCTCTTCTTCTACGGCTGGGCCGCCCAATATACACCCCACTGGTCCATCGTCGATCTCGGCATGCTCATCGCGTCCTTCGGGATGCAGAGCAACGGCATGCCGATGCAGGCGTATATCATCGAGACGTACCCGCAGCATATCAGTTCAGCGGCGGCGGCGGCACAGCTGCTACGGAGTCTGACGGCGTTTTGTTTCCCGCTTTTTGCGCCGAGGATGTATGCCGTTCTCGGGTTTGGGTGGGCGAATAGTACGCTTGCGTTTGCGGGGTTGGTGCTTGGTGTCCCGGCGCCGTTGGGGCTTTGGTGGGTTGGTGCGAGGTTGAGGGGGAGGATGGGGAGTAGTTATTGACCGCTTACTCCTGGCTGAGCGGTAGGTAAGGGGTTGGGGGAGATAGGACCTGTTCCTAGATAACTTGCGGTTCGGGGTCGACTGTAACAGCTGAGTATTTCTTGCCTTGGAAAATATTCGACTGCGAGTGTTTTGGTGATACATACTGAAATCAATAAACAGAACTTGATTATACAACTGGGGTTCTAGCAAATCTACTCCCTGATCAACATTCTAGCTGTGGAAATGCTCTAAAACTAGTAACAATGCAGTGGATGGCAAGGGACCCAGCCGGACGCAAAGATAATACCGTCTCTCAATAAGCCAACGGGAACCGTTCTCCCCTAAAAACCACCAATCTCCCTCTTAATTAAAATACCACATACTCCTATCAGCAACCGGTAAATTCGCAGGCAACTCGCCATTCTCAATCATCTCATCCCTCAAGTCCAGCAGCGGGAGATACGGATGCGGCCGTCCGGGCTCAAGGGTCCGATTCGCAACATATCCCTCCCAAACCGGCATGAACCGGGGCCGCAGGCACTTCTTGAAAATCGCATCGTCATACAATTCGTGAAGCATATTCGCCCAAAGCTCCATGAACCGGTCGTCGCGCTCATAGTCGCGGCATTCGAGCCAGATATACGACTCCGTGAAACTCACGGGGTTCAAGACTCTCATCGGGTATCGACGTGACCATGGCCCCGTCGGGCCGTTTGGTACTAAACCCCCGGCATTAGGAACCGTGCTGTCCGTCGAAAGCATGACGTCCATGTTCTGGTGCGGTGCGCCGCGCGGTATATCCGGCAGCCAGAAGAGCGTTTCCGATTTCCGGAGTAGGGTGACGGTGTACGTTTCGTCGCGCCAGGGGGCGTGAAAATGTGCCGATCCGACCACGTGGTAGCGACGCCGCTCGTCGACGGTGATGTGGTCTGCGTTTGGCATGCGTGCTTCGTCGAATTCCATGCAGGTTGGGTTTCTGCAGTGGGGATATCTTTCTGCGACGAGGGCCGCGACTGCCCAGGCGGTGGCGTCGTCCGGGATCACGAATTCTATGTCCTGAGACCAAAGTTAGGAATGGGTTTCGGATGGGTTGCAGGACGTACTGGGAATTTCATATCCCTTTGCAGGAGCGCGAGTGCTGTCCAGCCCCAGAGGATGCTTGGGACGTTCACCCGGTCCAGGATCAACGCGACATGTGCTGCTATAACTGCTGCTGGCTTCTCCATGCTCAATAATGATATATCAAATATTCTGTGGGCTACCCACGTATAGAGAAAGTGTTCGATTGTCAAGGGCTCGGAATTGGAGTTCTCACGTCCCTGGCCGACATAAACGGAAACAGCAATCGCGTCATTGTCCTTCGCGGCTGCTTCGACTCGTCAGTAGAACCTTGGGTACTGTGCCTGCACTTGAAGAATGGGTAGTAGAGATGCCTGGGCGCTTCCTTAAAAGTTCTCGCCTATGCTTCGTTGTTTCTCAGGGGCCATAGTGCCCACACCACATTGGCAGTAGCCGGGACGTTTGGGATATGTACAGGAACACTTGATGCTAGGAACTCAGAAATATTTGTTCATATTTCCGTTGAATGCTATGGCGCCGAAGGAACATTTCTTAATATTCCCTGCCGAGGTTCCACATTATGTAAATTAAGGACAAATCGAGCGGCTCGGCCGTGATGTAGATGTAAAAACAAAGAAAATCAAACTTGAAGACGCTTAAAAGCATGAGCGAGACAAGGGTTGTTTGGAAAGGTGTAACAAGAGACAGACAAGGCGTACCGACAGACCTGGTGAACAAGGGCAGTCTTGAAGTATCTGCTACAGTTGCACGCAAGCGAAGAGGTTTTCAGGTAACCATGCTGAATTTCGAGTTAGGAGCCATACATTGCGAAGGATGTAAGTCCGTTACATCCATCAAGGATTCAGCGAGGCGTCGGTAACACGCCTCTGGTATGAGTCCATCGCCGTACGTCTTTTCAAGGAAGGAATCATACATTGCAAACGATGTACGCCCGCCGCAAGAGCTACGTAGCAAACTACCAATACTCTCTGCTCCAGGTAGTAGAAAGTCAGGCCCCTGAGCTGCCGTAACTGGCTTCTCGCCCTTTGCAAATCGTCCATTGATCCTTAGACTATCCAAGAGTTTGTCGTCCGGGCACGCGTTGCGATAGATGTCCTCGATGACCTCCACCAGAGACAGGACGCACGGACACCAGGTAAACTCGTCAATGGTTAAGTCCTCTAGACCGTCCGGAATTGTTCCCCATAAATGGTTATTGAGGCGTGAGTCGGATTCACTCTCGTCGAGTTCGGTCTCGTTGAGTACGGGCTCGTTGAATTCGGTCCAACTGAGTAAGTTGTTTGCCCGGAGACGTAAGCTCTTCAGGCTCGTAAACTTCTCAAACGATCCTAGGAAAACGTTGTCTTCCGGCTGTGGGTCCCAACTGCATATCTCGTGGTAAATTGCAAGTTTTTCCAATGTTTCCTTGTGGATACAGAGCGAGCGATAGAGTGTTGGAAGGTTGAGCGGTTCGGCCGATGGAACGTGCTCGTACACAAAAGATTTGAGAGCTTTGCATGCGCGTATAAGGCCCGAGAATCCGCTCTGGCAAAAGCTAGACCTAATTGTGAAATGTGTGATATTGGAGTAGCCCGAAACTCTGATTTCCGGACCCTGGTTGAAGACATCGTAGCACGAAAGCTTGCGCATTGTCGGGATTTCGAAGAACGCCAAAACGAGATCTAGCGGGATGCCAGCTCCAAAGTGCAGGTGCTCACCCGGGTTGTCCGAGTCCATCATTGCAAATTCTCTCAGTCGTCGGAGGATCGGCAGTCTGTCGAACGGCTTTTTCTTATGGAGGACGCCATCCAGAACCATTTGTTGGTGGTGGTTTGTGTCGTCACCCCGACCTATATTGAGAACTTCCACGCTGGACAGAGTCGTCAACAGCAGCGCGCACCAGCCATCATGCTGTGCACCAGGCCCGTATTTGCCGTTCCCGCGCAGACGGTTCTCCCAATCCGACAGAGCTTCTTCAGTCAAGGTCACGCGTTTCAGAGCCTCCAGTATGAGCCTCCTTTTGTACCTGAAGTTGCGAAACGGGTTGTCACCACACTCTCCCATATCCAGTATGCGAACTGCTTCGGCATATTGGGGCTTTCGTAAGAGGAGGTGGACCAGGACGCTGATCCTCCATAGAGAATGGCTTGGAGGAACTGAGATGCAGGAAAATGCTACTGGCATTAACGTCTCATAGAGCTGCTTTGAGCAACGGGCTAGGTTAAGGCGGTCATCGCGGTTGCAGATGGACTCGGCAATCAGGATGAGGATCTCGTTGGGCAAGGAGGTGAACTCGGCCATGGCTTGTCCTAGACTGACGATTGTGTTAGTGAAAATAATGAGAACACTTTTTGTGAAGAGAAATGGTGTCAAAAAATCTTGTAAATGAGGAATCCGTACCAGGCTGGCGTAGTTCAGATCGTTTGGACAATGAGAGAGGCAGAAGGCGTTACTGCTAGGGGTAAGGGCGATGCTGCCGCTAGGGGAGGTCAGAAACTGGTGTAATACGCTTCCTGACCTCGGTGAATGGAGGCAATGGCGGTGAACCCGGTTAAAGGGATAAAAAGGATTGGGATGATGACGGTGAAAAGGTGGTGATGGAAGAGAGATGAAGTAACACTGATAAGGATGAAGCGCCAAGAACTCGTCGCCTGCGGCCTCCTCATAACCGACCTCATAAGCAGGGCAGGGCATTGTCGTTCGGAAATTATCCCTAGAATGTTACAGCTTATCAATTAGGAAGCCTGTCTCCTTATCATAGAGCAGTGTTGCCCAGAAAATATTCATTGACTATGCAATACGCAGCTAATAGCAGGAACCAGAAGGTAGTGTACAGACTGCTCTCGCGGAAACCCAGAATGTACTCGATCTCATCCGCCCATGAAATCCATAGTATTTTTTCGACGCTGCATGCGGCCACCTAGCGAGCAAGCCACACGGCTAAGTGCCGCGGAAGGCATTTGGCCGATAGCACCATTTGGGTACCAAACCATTCCCATATTCTTTCAAGGCATTGGCGTCTACGATTAAGAAACACCCGCTCCCAACTGCCGTGGTAAGACGGGCACCAAGACGCATCCAGAACTCCTTCGGCGGTCCACCACCTCGCCTACCATCAGGGGTGCCCGAATGCCATTCGAGAAAGGCACCGCAGATCGTCAAACACTTAATGTCGTAAGATCCTGCGTCGGAATTGCGATAGAAATCTTCGAATTGTTCAACAAGGGCCACGGGATTCGGGGTTCTGTGACAGTCATCTATGTCGAGCAACTCGAGAGAAGGGGGTAGCACCCCCATTAGGCAATCTTCAAAGCACTTGTTCACTGAGTCCCATGGAAGCAAATTGGTGGCGCGTATACGCAGTTGCTTGAGGCGGGTAAACCGATTGAGGGAGCCAAGGAACGCATCTTCTTTAGGATCAGAAGCCTCCTGTTTGATATCATAAGAGACCACGATATGCTCGAGACTATTGACGTGGTGAAGTAAAGTCTCGTAAATTCCAGTAGGGTTGAGCGGATTCTGGCCCTCAGAATCCATTCTGTGCACGTAGGCAAAGTTCTTCAGTTCCTTGCAAGCCCGAACAATGCTGCGAAAACCAGTCTGCGAATTACTTTCCCAAAACGCCAGCTTAGAGATCCCAGATTCAGTTGGAAGCTCGTTGTCTTCGCATTTGCCGTCGTCGTATAGTTCCGTCAATGAGAGCTCACGCATGGTCGGAAAAGTGAGAAAGGGTATTATATCATCCTCCAAGGATGCGGGCGCATGCTCTAGCCATCCCCTAAGGTTGACCTCTCTCAAGTGACCCAAAACCGGCACGGTATTGAATGGTTTTTCTCCACGGGACGCCCTTGTCACTATCTTCCCACGAAGTGCCGAAACCAACTCCCCATGTATGCTGAGAACTTCCAAGTTTGGGACTAGGGTCAACAACATTGCCCTCCATCCGTCGGCTTGTCCCCAACCCCCAGTCTCGGGCTTGTCGCGCAGGCAGTTCTCCCAAGCTTCGATGTCCTCCTCATTCTGTGTCAGACGCCGAATAGCCCCGAGCATCAGCTTCCTTTTAAATCTGCATTTCAAGGGGTGATCGCACAGCCAAAATGCCAGATTAAGCGACCGGACACTTTCACCATACCGTGGATTGCGTAGGATGAGATGGACAAGGCAGCTAAGCACGAACGGGCAGTTTGACTGAACATCGATGTTGGTAAACGCAACGGGCATCAACACATCGTGGAAATGGTGGCAGCAACGGGCGAGGCTGAGACGGTCATTGCGTTCCTCCAGCGACTCGGCGATCAAAATCAGTATATCATTCGGGAGGGAGCATAGGTCCATAATGGATTTGTCTCTGGGCTAGACTCAGCAAGTCAGTAACAGAGAGGAGGGGAGTTGGCTGACTTTTGACACCAGTACCAGTGACGGACGTGGGAGACATACCAAAATACAATGTGCGTGGCGACAAGGCAATGGCGAGAGATGTAGGCTCTATTGCCGGCAGCCCAAGAAGCCAACGACGCACCAAGTAGACGAGGAAGGAAAGAAGAGCGGAAGAGCTTGAGGTGTTGGATCGTGGCCAAAGTTTTGTCGTGGTGGAGAGAGTGGGAAATGGTGGGAGTAACACTTCAACTGAGAGACAAGCGCCAAGACAAGTTTCGCGGCTTCGTAGGTACAGTAGCAACCATTTTTGGGCTTCAGAGAAGCTTCGAATTGCAGGATAAGAGCTATGCAACGTCTACAATAGCTGTGTTCAAAGGATTGAACAGTAGTACCCATTGGAAAGGAGGATCCAATTACGATATCCCTTCATATTATCCCAAACAGCAGATTAGGAAACTAGAGCATTCGGGCACAACCTTCAAATCACTTGGTGACTTGGTGAGCCACTGACGGAAGCCAATACATATGTTCGGCTTTAATCTTAGAGACTGCGACATGCTCGGCAAAATGGAACTCAATTAGTGTAGCTTTTCTCCGTTGTTGAAAGACTAATCGTGATCAAAGAAGAGATACACCAGAATTACTCGCAACATAACCAAACATACCGCGAAATGTATGTGGGAGAGTACGGATTAGGATGACCAATATCGTCATTTCACCCGTACTGTCACTCTCATCCTCTCACATAGCTGGGGTCGCAGTAGCCTGTGCTGGAGTAGACATGGGCGTTGTGGGACTGGCAGGGTCACCGTGGACACAGTAGGCGCGGCCGGATCTCAAGTTAGAGCAGTCTGCTCTAACGCTCGGGTTCCAACGCCTGATATCGTCGATGGTAATGCTGTAGCTCATAGCAATGCGGTTGCAGGTATCTCCGGATTGAACAACGTACCACTAGAACGATTAGTGTATGTTCAGCACGCTGAAATTGAAACCTACCTCGTAGCAGTTGGCAGTCGTTCCGCTAGTTGTGGGAGCCGGTGCAGTGGCATACGCTGAAGTCGCCGTGGTGGAAGTAGCTGTCTGGTTCCAATTCTCGGTGGGCGAGACGCAGTAGTAGAGTCCTGGAATAAGGTTTGTGCATTGCGCGTCGATAGCCGGGTTGATGTCCCTGAAAAGCTGATAGTCGATGCTGTATCGGTCCGCGATGGAGTCGCAGTAGTCGCCCGATTTGACCTCGTAGTATTGTCCGCAGTTCTTCGTCGTGCCGCGGGGGACGGGACCTGGTGGATCTACGATCGAAGTAGCGTAGACTCTCTTCTGCAGCGTCGACGGGGCAGGCGAGGTTGTTGGAGACGGTAGGGGTGCTGGTGGGGATACGCAGACCTCATCTCCGGCCAAAAGGTTTGTGCATCCCGAATCGAGGTACGAGTTCCATTCGAGGAGCTGTTCGTAGGTGAGGAGGTTCTGCTCCACGATGTCTTGACAAGTCATCCCAATCTCGACGGGGTAGAGTGCGCATGGTTCCGGTAAACATAGCACCTGGCCGACTGCGTCTGGATTAGCGAATATGGTCCACTGTGAAGGAAATCTAGACTCACCCCTGAGGTCGGCACAGTCCGGGCGAACTTTATTAATGGCGATTAACGAGCCACGAGGCACGCTATGGGCTGTAGCGATCTTTGCACAGGTGTCTCCAGAAACCGCAATATATGTCCTCTTCGTGGGGCACTCGGTGGGTGATTGCCTTGAGTGCAAACGACCGGCACTGCTTTGGAGGACAAGCAGCAGGGTGCAGACCAGGTAGCAGGCAAGTGCGGAGATCATTTTGATCTGAGAAGTAACGACCGTATGAGCAAATGTTGAGTGCCTTGCGTTTCAGAACAAGCAGGATTCCCGCGCCTTCTAATATACCCTTCTTGACGTCTAGTTCCTGACGCAGAGCGTCGTCATGCCATCATAGATGGCTCTAGGCCATCAGCTCTAGGCTTGCTATGGGCTGCCATACTGTAACAACAAACTAGCTTATCCCTGCAATACGCCATTTTGGTTGCACGCGTGCTAGGCTTGTGTGACGAGTATCGGGTGCAATGTTCCACAGTTGACAGCAAACCACGCGGGCGTTCGTTGAAAGTCTTTGGACCTCCATCAAGCCCCGGTTGCGCTCTTCAAGGTGTCCTTGTTGTACAGTGATTATGAGCTGACGACGGTCCAGCAGTATCGAGAGCTAGACTGGAATTTATTATTCTTGTCAGCACATTGTCGAGCGGGAGATCTACTCAACTTCCCGCCTGGTAGCACCAAAGCAATCACTTTGTCTGGGCGCAAGACGTAGGTTACTGCTCCTGAAAAAAAGTCACTGCATCTTCCTTATGTCGTTTGTCTCCTATCCCCTGCTGAGACACGTTTTGCCCGCAGAATGGATGTTTTCCCCACCTTTTGAATATGCACTGCGTCAGGGCTGCCGAAGCGCCCTCCCAGTTTTCGCGTTCGGAATCCAGTGTCACCAAAGCTCCATAAACTATAACGCTGTAATACGTGCGCAAAGTCATTCCGCACCTCCGCCTGGTCCGCGCACAGCATCCGTGATCTCAGTACTTGCAGTCTGGCAACAGTAGGACAATGCCACTCGGGGTGCAAGGTAGTTTGACGTCTGACGAAATCACCCTCATCCTGTGTCACAGCCGATCAAGTGCGCGTGAGGTCTGCCGTCACCATGTCTGGATGTCCGGCTGTCTGGATGGCATTCGCATCATGGAGGACACAGCCGGATACCACGAGGAGCTGTCGTCTGATCGACTCATTGAATGCTAGTCAGCATGGTGGATCTCGCGCAACCACCCCTACCTCTGCTAAAAAGGTCTCGTTCTCGCGCCGTCACTTCAAGCATATTTCCAAGTTCGCGGCTACCCCGGAACAAAAGGGAAAGCGGGGCATGCTAGATTTGTTCGGTTGCTGAACAGTGAACATGCCATGGCAATTTGTCCAGGTAGTCCGCGGTCTCCGCACAGCTAGGCCTAGTGTTATCTGTCAAGTCCCCACGATCTGTAAGGTCCCGCTGGATCTCTGCTGATCATTCGGACATTCCGCCACGCGTTGAACGGGGTTTCGTAAGGTATGATGGGTTCTCCTGCTATTAATCGGTCATCGCTTATCGTGAAACCTGGTCTTGATTCCACCATCAGTCAAGCTCCAGTTTCCGTCAAGGGGGATTTGCGGTGAGCTTCAGAGCAGATCCTACCTGTCGTAGCGGCGCTCGACGTCAAGTCCCCTGCGCGTCAGGGCCGCGGTCAATTCCAGATCTGGATATATATCATACAGCTCCTGAGCACCACTCCGTAATGGGTATAAGCATCAACCTCTCGGTGGAAAGCAAAACCAAGCATCTGAGCAAGCGAGCTGAAGGAATGGAACACTGTCGGTGTCAGAAGTGGGCAAACAGTCACCCCACCCAATTGGGCCTAGCGCAAAATGCCAAGTGTAGGTAGTCTAACGCAGGATTGCCTGGCAGTTTCCATCAGGATATTATATCTTTGATATCGGAGTTAGTTTTCAATGCCTCATTGGCGACATATCATCCGTCATGTTTCCGTTCACTCCATCTTCTGATAGCGAAACCGACGATCCTCGCTAAAGACTGGCGTCTGAGGAAGGCCGCTATGTACCAGGATTTAGACCCACAATCCACCTTCCAAGGGTTTACTTATTTAGACAACCCATTCTTTCATCTTTTCTCTTCCCTTAGCTTTCTCTCTATCCTGACGAAGTGTTTTAAAGAGCGTGATACTGCCAAACATCTATATGATACATCGATCCAGCTAACTCAGTACGTACACAAAGCAAAACTATCTACGCAGGTGAAGGAATGCAAGAATTAAAAAAAAAAGCCAGCTAAGCCTCGAGCTCATATCATCTTCCGCACTGCCTAGGTGCAACGGAAGCTCTCAGCCAAAGCGACATTACCGCCAACATATTCCATCTGGGAAGGATACGGGCACAGGTTGCGGTGGAGACCATTCCCGAGGGACGGGTATTCCACGCTCAAGGTGTCCGGGGCGGTGCCGTTCTCGACCCAGCGCTGCAGAGCTTTGAGGACGGTGGTCGGCTGGCCGCCGAGGCCGCCGGCGCAGTGGCCCAGACCCGGCGACTCGAAGAAGCGCCAGAAGTCGTGGATGTCTGGGAAGAGCGCCCGCGCCTTGTTGTAGAGGTACTCGGTGCCCTTGGTGGGGATGCTGGGGTCGGCCTGGGGCAAACACTGCGTCAGTTCCGGTTGCACGGTATGGTATGGGAGGGATGCGGAGAAGAGGAAGGGGGAGAGACGGACCATGCCGTGGTAGGTGAGGAGCTTGCCTCCGGCATTCTTGAAAGCATGCAGGTTCGCGTCGTCTGCGTTCCAGGAGCTGCCGTATTCGGAAGTGACGAGGTTGAAAAATTCCTGGTACTCCTCGTGGCTCAGGCCGGCGGTGTTGAAGCTGATGTTTTTCGCGACGAAGAGATTGAACCACTCGTCTTTCATGGTGCTCGTCGATGAGCTGTTGTATCCCGGTTCGACACCGAAGGTGCTACCGATGTCGGAACCTGGGTTGTATCCATACCAGAGCTGGCGGCCGTCGGTGGTGTGCGCGCCTGACCAGGCGGCATCGGCGATGAGCGCGGCGCCCTGGCTGAGCGGGATCGTGCGGTTCAAGGAGTCGCAAGTGAAGGTCTTGTTCACGGCGGTATAAGGGTCGTAGTTGCAGGCCGTCATGTTGGAGATGAGCCCATCCACCGCGCCATCCAAGGGATCACAGTGGGCGATGGCTTCGCTTGTCAGGAAGTCCAGTTCGCAGACCAGTGGGTTCACGTTATGCCAGAAGCGCATGAAGAGAGGGTAGTAGAGCGAGGAAGTGAACTTGGTGAACGATTGGGCGGGGGCTGAGGCAGCGATGCCGTCGTATGCTGTGGGATAGCGCTCGGCAATCATCATCCCCTGCCGGCCTCCCTGCGAGCAACCGCTCCAGTAGGAGTACTCGGGAGCCCGACCGTAGAAGCTGTTCACCAGGCTCTTTCCGATGATGGCTTGGTCGTTGTAGGCACGGGATCCAAAGTTTTCCACCGCAACCCAATCAACGTTGCCCGGACTGGTGAGCGCCCATTCACGGGGTCCCGTAGTATCCTTGCCCAGTCCAGCATCGGTCGTGGTCGTGGCAAAGCCTTCCCCCAGTGCGCCTCCCATGAAGAATTCCGAGAGCACAAACCGGCCAGCAGCCCATCCGCCACCTCCTGTCGCCTGCAGGCGGCCGTTCCAGTTCGCCGGCTCGGGAAGCCAGGTCTCGACGGTGATGTTATCCTCGTAGCCGGGATGGGTGTACTTCACGGTGATGTTGCAGAACTTGGCATTTTCCAGGTCGACATTTCCTCCGTTGTAGTTGAAGCTGTAGGGGATGTAGTCGGTGTAATTGGTGACCCAAGCCGCCGAAAGCGAGAGGATTTCCGCCCCGTACACGGCCGGGGTCTGAATGGCCGCAGGCGAGCAGATGGAAAAGTTCGTCATGCTGACTAGAAGAAGGGTGAAAGTGAACTGAGTGTTGCAGAATTCTCTGGTCCCAGTAGGCTTTTTATACCTCGACAGTACGTACCATTCATATTGTCGATGACGCCAATTCGGAAAGGAGTAGTGGCTACCTGATTCCCAAGAAGGATGTTCGTACTCGGAGCCCCTCAGCCCCATAAATATTTCTTCAAGGCTGCATAGTAAAAAGCCTGCCCCACTTGGATAGTATGAGGCCCTTTGTATACCGTACTAACTAGTAAAGCTATTAATTAAATATTATTAAAAAAAATAAAAAAAAAGTAAGTTATTTAGTAAAAGCTAGAGCTACCTAGGGGTTTATATAAATATTTTAAGTTTTTAAAAACTTATTAAAAGCCTAATTTTTTTATAAAATAATAAGGTATTAAGTACCTTACTTTTTTATATTAACATGGCATGTAAAGGCGTTAATAAATAAAAATTTTATTAAATTTTACTTTTAGCTAATACACCCCCTTAATACCTATTAAATACTAAAAATAAGGCTAAAAATGTTTACTAAACTAAGTATTTTAATAAATTTATAATATTATTATTTAGTAAGTAGCTTAATAAGGCTATTTATAATTATTTAATTAATAAAAGTTTATTTAATTTTAAGGTTTTTATATTAAACTTTTTATTAAAATTATAAGTTATAAATATTAACATGCTAAAATTTTAATTAATACTAAATATTAAGGCTAGTAAAAATATTAATAATTTATTTATTATTATATTAAATTAAAAAATAATATTAAAAATTAAATTATATTAAATTAAAAACCTAGTGCTATTAGTAAGTTACTTTAAAAATTTTAAATAAAATAAATAATTTTATTTTAATTATTAAAGTTATAATTAAGTGTTATTTTATAACTTTTTATTTAATTAAATTATTATATAGTTTATAAATATAGCCTGTATTAAAAAAGTAATTAAATTAATTAATAAAAGCTATATTAAAGTAGGCCTTGTAAAAATTATATACCTTTAAAATAAGTTTATTTTTAAAATTATTTAAATTAAAGTATTTAAGGGCTATAAAGCGTGTGTTATAAAAATAAAAAATAAGTTAATTTACTATATATTAATAATAATTTATCAAATTAATTAGGTATTTTAATAATTAATTAATAATATAAAAAATATTTAAATAAGTAAGCGTGCTTATATAATTAACTAAGCTAATTTTAAACCTTATTTTTTTAATTTATTAAAATATAGTAGTACTAAAGTTTAAATAAAGCTTGCTAAAAAAAAAGGTGTTTTTAAAAGTTAAATTATTATATTTAAGTAAAATTAATTTATAATTACTTTAATATAAAAGTTTTAATATAACTAAACCTTGCGCTTTTCCCTATCCTAAATAATTTAAACTTTTAAAAATTATTTTATTTTACTAAGATACTAAAGCTTATACTTTTATATTTAATTTTTTTTTAAAAGTAGCTATAGCAGCTTGGCCTTTTTTAATAAAAAAGTTTATAATAATAATATTATTTATATAAATAAAAAAAATTATAAACTTACTAATATAAAGGCACTTTTTTTAAAAAATTATAATAAATTTAAATTTTTATAATATTATAGCTAAATTAAGCTATTAAAAGTATAAAAACTTTTAAAGTTTATAAATAGCCTTAAGGGTTTTTAATAACTTACCCTACTACTTATAGTTATTTAAAAAGTAAAAATATATTATTTTTTAAGGGTAGTATTAAAAAACGCGTTAATAATATTTTTTTAATTAAAATTAAGGTTAAAAGTAACTATAAATATTATAAAAGCTTTAAAAGCCCTTGCTAAGGTAATTACTATTTAATTTTTTTTAAAAAATTTTAATTTTAAATTTTTATATATATAAATTTAGGCTTTAGCCTTAATAAAGTAGCTATTAATATTAAATTTATAAGTAAAAACCTATAATAAAAAAATTAGCTTATTTATTTTTATTTTTTATTTATTTATTATTTTTTATGCTTTTATTTTATAAAAAGCTCCTAGTTTAAAATTTATAGCCTTTAAAAACTTATTATAAAGTAAATAATTTTTAAGATTACTTTAGTGCTTAAAAAAAAAGGTAAATTATTTTAATAAAGGCATTTTTTTACAGGGTTTTAGTAAAAAGTAAAAAAGGTAAATTAAATATAATTAAAATTATTTAAATTATTTAAGGAAGCGCTTAAATCTAAATTATACTTATAATTATTAATATTATATTATTTAAGCCTGTGCTTAATTATCCTAAAAAAAAAATTAAAATTACTAGAGTTTTACCCCCTAAGCACGTTAAACTTAAAAACTAAGTAAAAAAAAAAGAAGCTAGGCGTGCTTATTTATTTTTTAAAGTAATTATTTACTAGCTAAATTAGTAAAAAAATATTAAGGTGCTTGGGGGCGTAAAATTTATTACTAAAAACTTTTTAAATAGGCTTTTAAAGCTATTTATAAAGCTAAGTTTTATATAAGCTTTTTATAGTAATAAAATTTAAAAGTTACCTTAAAAGTTAGCAAGTATAAAAACCTATTTAGCTAATTAAAGGCCTTTTTTTTACTAGTAATATTTTTAATTTTACTAATAATATTTTAAGCCTTATTTCTTACTTTATATTTATTATTATTATTAATATCTTTTTTTTTAAGATTTCTACTACCCGAGGCCTATTTATATTTAAAATACCTTTATTTTTTTTATTTAAAAAATTTACTAAAATTAAGGTTAAGATTAATCTCTTTAATTTTATGGTTTTAAAAAAAAATATTAAGAACTTAGGCTAGAGGCTCTAGTAACTTAATTTTAATATTAATAATAAAAAAAAAATTAAATTATATAATTTAAACTTATTAAAAATAATATTTTTACAGGCACGTACAAGCTATTTTTTAAAAAACTAAATTTATTAAATATTTAAGGTAATATAGCCTAGTAAGTATTTTAATAAAGCCTTTAGTTTTATTTTATAAAAACTTTTTATTTAAAATTATCTTACCCAGGTAAAACAGCCTAGTATTTTAATATTAAAAATATAGGGGTTTTTATTAATAAAAGCTTTTTATAGTATTTTCTAATTTAATAACTTAATAAAAATTTAATTATTAATATAAGCTACTACCTTTATAACCCAGGGCTATATATTAAAAAAAAAATTTATAAAAAGTTATTATTTTTATTTTTTTTAATTAATATACTACTAAAGCGCTTAACTATATTATTTTAAAAAAAAAAGTATAAAAAGTAAACTAGTTCTAAAGTATACCTTAAAATATAGTAAAGTTAAAAATATTATTATTAAGTATAGGCTTATAATTATTAAAAAAAACCTTAAAAGTAATATTAAATTAAGTTTAAATAAGCTTAATATATTACTTAATAATATTTTTATACCTATTTTTTTTTAGTAAATATAGGCCTAATAAAACTTAATATTTTTATTATAAAAATAAGTTACCTACTTTTTTTTATTTATTACTTTTTTTATAAAAATTAAGTTAAAGTAAACTTAATTAAATAATATAGTAGTAGGATTTTTAGGCCTTTTAAATATTTATTAAGGGGCTTATTTATATTTATAAGTATTATATTATTAAGGTAGTTAAAAACTAGTAATTTAAACTTTTTTAATTATAATAAGTAAATATTAAAGTATCTTATTACTAATATAGCCTAGGCGCTGGTAAAAAGCTTTAAAATTTTTTTAATATAAATTTTTTAAGTTAAGGTTTTAACTTTTTATTAAGTTAATATATTAGCTTTTTTTTAAGGCTTTAAGTTTTTTTTAAACTTCATTATTTAAAGGCTAAATAAATAATCTTTAAGATAAAATACTAGTTTATTATTCTTGGTAATTAGGGTATTAAAATTTTAAAAATATTTAGTTTTTTTAAAAGGCCTAGCTACTAGGATATTAATATAAAAGCTAGGTATAAAAACCACTTTATTAAAAGTAAAAAATATTATTTTATTATTTAAAGCCTTAAAATAAAAAAGTACTAATCCCATGCTTTAAATAATAATAGTTATATTTTTTACTTAAATATTATCTTTTTTTAATTAATTAAAAAAGGTAAAATAATTAAAATTATTATAAATATAAATAAAGGCACTAGTATTAAAAATAAAGRTATTTTAAAATATTAAATTACTTTAAATACTTATAATAAATATATAATTATAATATTTTTTTTATTATGGCTTAAGTAGCTAAAAAAGCTTTTTAAGCTTTTTTTTTAACTTTTTTTATTTTTAAAAATTTATTTATTTTTAACCCTTACCTTTTAAAGTTTCTTACTATATTTATTATTTTTATTAAAAGCTTTACTAACCTTTTTATTTATTTTTTTTAGGTTTATACCATGTCTTTTTATATAATTATATAAAGTACTAATACTACTTTACTACTTAAAAATAATTATATAAATAAAAAGGCTTGTTATTAATAAGTATTATTTTAAAAAAATATTTAATTTTTTACTAAAAGTTGTAAAGGCCACTACTTTAATAAAGTTTTTAAAAAAGTTATTAATTATAAAAAAATATTATTAATATTTAAATATAAATTAAAAATAAGAAATTAAATTAGCACCTTTTTAGTTTAATTAATTAATATTTTATTTTATATAAAAATTTAAATACTTGCTAATTATCCGCAAAAAGGTTATATTAATTATTTTATTTTTTAATTTAGGTTAATTAAGGTATTTAATTTTTTAATAGGTATTTTTATAGTTTTAAAGCTAATTATTAATTTTACCTTATTAAATTAAAGTATTTAAGGCTATAAAATAGTTACTAAATACTTTTAGTTTAGTTTTAAAATTAATTAAAATAAATTATTATTTTAATTTAACTAGAATTTTTATAGTAAGTTTATTCTTAATAAGTTATTAAATAAAAATAGTAATAATTTTTTAAATAGCTTTATTTATTTTTTAAATTTTAATATAATAATACTTAGTGTTAAGCTAGTATTTATTATATATTTTAAATTTTTTTTAATTATATTTTTAAAAGGTAACTTAAGGTAAGAAAGGATTTTTTTTTTTAATTTTTAAAAATATTTAAATTAAAAAACTTTTAAACTCTTACTATATAAATAAAGTAAAAAATTTAATTATATTAAGCTAGCTAGTTATTCCTAAACTTAAAAATAACTTTTATACTTATAATATTATTAATAAAGGTTATAATAACTTTTAAGTTAAGTATAAAAGTTAAAAATTAATTAATATTTATTTTAATTTAATAAAAAAGGTAATTAACTATAAAGGGCTTGGTATAACTTTAAAATATATATTTAAAAATATAAATAACTTTAAAATATTTAAAAAAGGTAAAAATTTAATAAGCTAAATTATTAAAATAATATTTAGGCTTATAATTATAAGGCCCTTTATATATTATATTAATTAATAAAGCTATTAATTAAATATTATTAAAAAAAATAAAAAAAAAGTAAATTATTTATTAAAAGCTAGAGCTACCTAGGGGTTTATATAAATATTTTAAGCTTTTAAAAACTTATTAATAGCCTAATTCCTTTACTAAAATAGTAAGGCGTTAAGCGCCTTACTTTTTTATACTAACACGGCATGTGGAGGCGTTAACAAATAAGAACTCCACCAAACTCCACCTTTGGCTGACAGATAGAACTAGGCTTCGTCCGGGGCTCAACAGGCATTTAGGCATGCCTTTGCACTGGGATCAGGATTTTCCTAGTCCCTGCAATCTCATGTCTCAGATCAATAACTTCCTCTATCGAAACACCTATTTTGCGGCCGAAACAGAGTACCAATCATGCATCTTATCCAGCCGGTAAGTCCTTGCATTGCTGCCACAATGACCCTTCTAATAATTCCAAGCATTCAGAATACAAAACCGCGCTGTGTCTACTGACATCTTTGGACGTTATAATGGATACACGAACAATCTCTTTCATATGCGCGCACTTGGAAAGGGAAATCCATACCCTCCAGGTGGAAATACAAAGCCAGCGGCAGTTCCTTGACCAGGCACGTCTCAGGTCGTGGGAATACCTTGAACTGGAGCAAAAGTGTGTCCAGATCCACGTGGACTTGCGGAGATGCCGAACGAGATGCGGAGAGCTGAAAAGGCTATACCTGGATTTTGTAAAAGAAGAAACTGTATGTGTCAAGCAAAAGCCTAGGTGGAATATAGAGTAATGGGACCCTATTAAGAGGATATATGTACAACAAAGAATTTAAGTGGCCGTTGCCTCTTTGAATCTGGTGCCCCAAAGTGCCCCAAAATGCTTAGAGGGCGGAAGTATGCAAGCCACAAGGCTTGTATATGCCACAAGGCTTCACTGATACTACAGCAAAGGATTAACTGGACAAGTATCAGTTCTAGTCCGATATCATTCGTAGTTCGGAAATTCACATTGGGTCAATATCCAAAACAGCAAACCTGAGAGTGGCTGATGGCTGCCTGGCTGAATCGGTAGGGCTGTGGTTGTCTCCGGGTCGGGAGGATACGAATGCGAAATTCCTGCTGCGGCTTGGTGTGGCTCCACAAGCCCTAACATCGGACCCATTTGGAGCCCCCTTTTGGTTTGGATACATGCAGGCACCATGGAAAAAATCCATAGGTCGAGGTGGTTAAGAAGAGGGATAAAAGGCGATGGACTGTTGTTTTCTTTCGTTTAACCCTCGCCAACTTCAGTCCGTTCCTTAACCCCCGCCAACTTTAGTCCTTCGTTCTTCCCTCTTTGTTATGAAGCTGCCATTAGTCGCCGCCGCGGCAGCTGGCATGGCCAATGCTGCCTCTCTGCTTCCTGGTTCGGCCGACATCACTGCCAGAGCTCTCCCTGATGCCCCCGATGGCTATACCCCCAAGGAAGTCGCATGTCCAACCACCAAGCCGACTATCCGCGACGCAGACACTCTCTCTACGCATGAGACTGAGTGGCTAAAGGTGCGCCGAAGGGCCACACTCGCCCCGATGAAAGAACTTCTGGATCGGCTAGACCTCGGCGACTTTGACGCCTCCGCATACATTGACAGACACTCGAGCAACATTGACAACACTCCCAATATAGCCGTGGCCCTATCGGGTGGAGGCTACCGTGCAATGACCAACGGCGCCGGAGCCCTCAAGGCATTCGACGCTCGGACGGAGAATGCCACCGCAACGGGCCATCTCGGAGGTCTCCTGCAGTCGTCGACATACGTGTCCGGGCTGAGCGGCGGCAGCTGGCTTGTGGGCTCCATGTTTGCCAACAATTTTACCACGATCAGCAACCTGCAAGCGAGCGACAGGGTCTGGGACCTATCCAAGTCGCTGCTAGAAGGCCCCAACCAGCACCACATCCAGCTGCTGAGCACCTACGACTACTGGAAGACGATCATCAAGCAGGTGCACAGCAAGTCCGACGCCGGCTACAAGACCTCCTTCACCGATTACTGGAGCCGCTCTTTGTCCTTCCAGCTGATCAACAGCACTACCGACGACGGCGGCGCCAGCTTCACCTGGTCTTCCATCGCGGACATGGACGACTTCAAGGCCGGCCAGTATCCCATGCCCATGGTCGTCATGGACGGCCGAAACCCCGGCGAGAAGATCATCGAGACCAATGCCACCGTCTACGAGGTCACGCCCTGGGAGTTTGGATCGTGGGATCCAACCGTCTACGCCTTTGCGCCGCTGGCGTACCTGGGCACCGAGTACGCGAACGGCAGCGTGCACGGCGACAAATGCGTGCGAGGCTACGACAACGCCGGCTTCATCATGGGCTCGTCCTCAACGCTCTTCAACGAATTCCTCCTCCAAATCGACTCAAAGGACATCCCCCATGTCCTCGAGGACGTGATCGGCACAATCCTCAAGGGCCTCAGCGTCAACCACGAGGACATCGCCGTCTACTCGCCCAATCCGTTCCACGGCCACCGCGAGTCCGGCGCAGACGAGGACTACGCGCGCACCAACGCCCTCTCCATCGTCGACGGCGGCGAAGACAACGAGAACATCCCCCTCCACCCGCTCATCCAACCGCCCCGCGCCGTCGACGTGATCTTCGCCATCGACTCCTCAGCCGACACCGCCTCCTCCTGGCCAAACGGCACCTCGCTCGTCGCAACCTACCAGCGCAGCCTCGAGGCATCGCAGATGGCCAACGGCACCTCGTTCCCGCCCATCCCCGACCAAACCACCTTCGTCAACCTCGGCCTGAATAACCGCCCGACCTTCTTCGGCTGCGACCCCAAGAACCTCACTTCTTCCGCCTCCGCCTCCATCCCCCCGCTGGTCGTCTACCTCCCCAACGCCCCCTACACCCACGCCTCAAACACCTCCACCTTCAAGCTCACCTACAGCGACGAGGAGCGCGACGCCATGATCACCAACGGCTACAACGTCGTCACCCGCGCCAACGGCACCCTCGACAGCAGCAGCAGCAGCACCTGGACCTCGTGCGTGGCGTGCGCGATCCTGCAGCGCTCCACGCACCGCACCAACACTTCGCTGCCGGCCATCTGCACTACTTGTTTTGAGGAGTACTGCTGGGACGGGAGCGTCAATAGCACTGTTGTGGACGGGTACGAGCCCACGGCGTATATTACCGAAGAGTCCGCGGGTAGCTTGGGCAGGAGCTGGCCGGGTCTGTATCGGGTTATGGCGGGGATGGGCGTGGGCGTGATGGTGGCGATGGGGATTGCGTGGTAGGGGCGTTATATATTTATTTTTTTTTCCATTTGTTCTCATTCTTCCATTCTTTTTTTCTTTCTTTTGTTCACTCCTGGACTTGCATTGGGCTTCTCTGTTTGGATATTCGGGTAGATACGGCGGTAATAGATCCCTTCGATGGTACTATAGTTTAAGATTTCCATTCTATAATCTAAATCTAATGCATGACACCTCTATGGAACCGACTCGTCGCCTCTAGACAAACCGTACGCATCAATCGGGATCAGAGCGAAAGAACAAGCTGATATGTCCCCGGCGGCAGGACCACTTCCTCACCTACTCCATTTCCATTCGAGGTCGTCCGCAGTTCACCCGGCAGCCCCGAAACAACCCCAGCACAAGCAGGAAGAACAAGCGTACAGCTAGTACTCATCGGAACCCTTACATCCAGCCGTCCATCCCCACCCACGCTCTCAAACCGCACCTTGATCAGCCCATACGGACACTCAACCTCCCCCTGCACAAGCCCAAACTCACTCCCAACCGGCGGCCGCAGCGTCCACGTCCGATACGCATCCCCAACAGCCCTGACACCCAGCACAGCCTCGTAAACCCACTCGTAGATCGTCCCCAGCATATCATGGCACTTCGAGCGACACGCGTCCTGCCAGAACTCCAGGAGCGTGGTTTCGCCCCGCCGCAGAAACCGCATGTAGCTGGGGTGCTCTTCCTGGCGCGCCATTTCCAGCACGATGTCCGGCCGGTTGACGGCCGGGTCGGCGAGCGTGTTCCACACGTACTTGAGCCCGATCTCGCCCGCTTGCATGCGGTTCCCGGATGCCGCGCACGCGGCCAGGAACGCTTGGATTACGTCGCCCCGGTACGCGGTGGGGACGAGCCCGAATTGCAGCGCGACGGCTTGCGACACCATGGTGCAGTCGTGGGTTCCTGGGTTGTCGAGGGATGTGTAGAATGCGTAGGGGCGGGTGGCTTTGTCGCTGATCAGGAGGTGCGTGTTGTAGACGGTGTGGATCCGGTCAGCCCACGCGGTGAACCTCGCTTCGTCGTCGCGATGGCCGAGCTCGGTCGCCATTAGGGCGACGTTGCGGAGACACCGGTGGTACACTGCCGTCTCGATGTTCGCTTGGTGGTTCCCGAACGCGATGTCGCGGCCCCAGTCGCCCAGCCCGTGCTCGATCAACCCGCCGTGTCGCTCTTTCGTCTTCATGTACTCCATGTACCGGACGCAGGGCTGGTATATCTTGCTGAATACCTCCGTTGACCCGTAGTACTGCTTGAGTAGTTCGGGGAGGAAAGCGATCGCGCAGCCCCAGGTGATTGTGTCGTGGAGGGGCCCGCACATGTATCGGATCTCGGGGGCCATGGTCGGTACGAGACCGGTTGGCTCTTGGGTGTCGATGATGTCGTCGAGGATCTTGGAATAGACGGCCTCCATGTCTCGGACGTACTGGGTTGCTGGGGCGAGAAGCGACGTTACCTCCAGCCAGCCGAACTTTTCGATTTGCGGGCAGTCTGTGTGGTAGCTGAAGATGTTGGAGGAGAACGACCAGTAGCAGGCATTAATGAGGTCATTTACGTCCTGTTTATCGGTCTTGACGTATCCTAACTGTCTGGCGGCTGAGGAAACGTGTCGGGCTGATACTGAGTGGATAATTGGGAGGTTGTTGGTTTCGTCGAGTGAGGCGCCCTCGATCTGGATGTATCGCGCGCTGGTGAAGGAGAAGTCGGGCGTCCAGATTTCTCTCTCGCCTGTCCCCGAAAGTATGAACTTGGTATACACGCCGTATTCGAACTCTTTGAACAGGGGATCGGGCATGAAGACGGCACCTTCATCGTCGACCGTCTCGGAGTAGCGGATAATGATCTCTGAACCTGCAGGACCACTTACTTCGACGCGCGGCATGATGCTGGAATTCTGGCCCAAGTCGAACATTGTAACCCCTGGCCGGAGTTGCTTATGCTGGACGGGGTTGAAAGTGTTGTGCAGAATGACCGGAGGCTGACTCTGATATCGAAGCTTCCCTCTCGGGCCAGTCAACGGCTTAGCAGGATCCCATGTGCTATCATCATAGCCTGGCGCATCCCACCCGACTGGATACTCCCGACGGTCGTGGTCCTCGGAAGCATAAATATTCGCCAGCGTCGTCGCGCTCCTGCGCACCTTCCAGCTTGGGTCGGAGATGATGGTTTCATGAGAACCGTCGTCGTAGTGCACATGGATCTCCGCGAAGAAGCACAGCTCATTTCCATATCGCACGTATGTGTTATCCTCGTACATCGGCCAGAAGAACCGGTCGCCTTGATCGCCTGCGTAGAAGCCATTGCCGACATGTGCGCCAATAACGTTTTCCCTGCCGTTCCACTGGCTTGTCACGTCGTATCCGACAAACTGCACGGTTCGGTGGTAGTTCGTCCAGCCGGGGTCGAGGACGTGCGGAGACGCGGGCTTGCCATTGACGGACAGGTTGAAGTGGCCCAAGCCTGAGGCGAATATGACCACTTTCTCGACGCGTTTGGGGGATGGGAGCTGGATCGATTTGCGGAGGTAGATGGGCTTGTCTCCGCCGTTTCCGATCCAGACGGCCTTCCATCGGTCGGCTTCGTTTTCGAACCAGGTCCGGAATATCAGACTTGTATGCGGCATCTGGGCTGTCAGCGGGGAACAATTTCTTCGATGAGTGCAATACGGACATAAGTTTGGTTCATGCTGTACGGTGGGAGCAGCCTCGACGAGCGCGGGTAGGAGGTGTAGAACTCATTGACCGCACTTCGCGAACTCTGCCCGTCTTGATCCCAGACCGTCACCTGCCAATAGTACGTGGTCGTTGACTTGAATCCAGCCTCGGGTTTGCATATAATGTTCCGCTGTGCATCGCTCTCAACACGTCCCGAATCCCAAGCATCTGGCCGCCCCTCGAGATTATTGCTGTCGGAGGACACCGTTATGCGGTACGCGGCTTGCTGCGCTCGTGAATCGCTAGATTCAAGGACCCAGAAGAAACGGATCTCGTCGGTATCGAGGCCGATGGTTTCGTGGAAACCGTGAATCCCACAGCGGGTGACCTCCATGTTTTCAGCGCTTGACAATTGAAGGAGGGGTAAGAGTTGCGCCAGCTCCAGCGGCTTCTGACTCCAGCTTAAAGTAACCCCAACCGGATCCACACCGTCTGACCATCGGTTTCTGATTCCCCGAGCTCGGTCACCTGCCTGAGTCGGTTGGCCTCGGAAGTGCCGAGCACAGAGGCAGCGACCCCAAGCCGGACTGACCCCAAACCATCTCCACCTTTCGTCCTCCGGTCCCGACTCGTCTTGCCGGGGTGCCCCAGACATGGAATTTGACCGTACGATAGGTCTATGCGACATTGAGCTCGGGGTATCGTACCCCGTGTGGCCCCGCAATGCAAAACGTGGTGCCAGGTTCCTGCGCTTTACCCAATGCGCTAGACGCGTGAAATGACAGGCCTGGTCTATATAAGGCCGCGGGCTGCCCTCATGCTCGACACCAGCTCGGCGATCCAGGAGTCTGCGCATACTGCCACCATGCTGACCTTCAAGACCGTGTTCTCGGCTGTCTTCCTGGCTGTAGGAGGTAAGTGCATCCTCGGCGAGGTGACCCTCTCCTGACATTGTCTAGGTTTCCTCTTCGGCTATGACAGCGGTATTATCACCTCTACCATCTCTTTACCCACCTTCATCGACTACTTCAGCGACCCAAGCAGCACTGTTACCGGCGGGATTGTCTCGTCTTTCCAAGGTGGCGCCATCCTCGGCACCATAGTGAACATGGCGGGCGCCGACTGGGCCGGCCGGAAGATGACGATCCTCGCCGGAGCTGTGGTCTCCATCCTTGGTTGTGCCATCCAGGCGGGTGCCGTGAACATGACGATGCTGATCATCGGACGCTTCATTGCTGGTGTCGCGGTTGGAATGCTCACGGCCACCATCCCAATGTATGCAGCTGAGCTGTCGGAGCCCAAGTGGCGAGCTTCACTTTCCGGTTTGCTGCAGTGGATGCTGAGTTGGGGTTTCTTGGTGGCTCAGTGGCTGGGCTATGGCTGCTCCTTCTCCACCAACGAGTTTTCGTGTAAGGTTTCACCTTCTGGACTGACACTGCTTGGCTAACAAACACCAGGGCGATTCCCGCTCGCATTTCAGAACGTGCCAGGTCTTATCCTTGTGGCCGGGATCTGGTTCTTGGACGAGTCCCCTCGATGGTTGATGGAGAAGGACAGGCACGAGGAAGCAAAGGCCGTCCTCACCCGCCTCCGAAAGGGCGCCTCGCCAGACACCGTCGAGCTCGAATTCCGCGAAATTCGCGATGTCATTGAAGCTGACCGCGCGGTTGGGAACACCTCGTGGAAGACCATCCTAACCAAGCCATCCTGGCGGCGTCGACTCATTCTCGGCTGCGGTGTCCAGGCATTTGGTCCCCTCTCCGGTATCAATGTCATCAACTAGTATGTACTTGATCATGGGACAATCTGCAAACGAAACTAATTGGTATAGCTACGGGCCCCGTATCTACGCCATCCTCGGCATCGACAACCAGACCTCCCTCATGATCATCGGCATCAGCGGTGCCCTCTCCATCGTCTACTGCAGCATCGGCCTATACCTCGTCGACAAAGTCGGCCGAATCAAGCCGCTCTACATCTCTGCCCTGTTCCTTGGCGCGGCACTGCTCGTCAACGCCGTGCAAGCGCAATACATGAACCAGGACAACGCGAACCAGCTCCGATCTATGGTCGCGATGAACTTTGTCTTCAGTCTGTTCTATACCCCTGTGGGTATCATTTCCTGGGTATGTATTGGCCACCACACCCCCACACCTAGTGTCATACTAACGCCCAATCAGGTGTACCCCGCCGAAATCTTCCCCGTCGAAGTCCGCGCGCTCGGAAACGCCCTGACAACCTTCACGAACTGGACGGTGAACCTCGTCTTCGCGCAATTCACACCCGACGCTCTGGACACCGTGGGCTTCAAGTACTTCTACCTCTTCTTCGCGCTGAACTTGATTGCGGCGGTGTGCTACTTCTTTTTCTTCCCTGAGACCAAGGGCCGCACCCTCGAGCAGATCGATGAGCTCTTCGGCGACCAGCTTGTCCCCCATGCGCTCGAGGACCCGGATGCGGCCCATGCGGCTATGGAGAAGGAGCGCGCGACGCATGTGGAGGAGCATGCAAGGGTCTAGCACTATAAAGCAGGTTCATGTTCGCTCGGTCGTTGTATACCGAGCAAGCTATTTTGCGTTCGTGATGTATTTCGCTTAGCTAGGATCTATAATATCAAGTCAGGCCTCGGATATTCCGAGCATTTTCATCGCATTCGCCACTCAAAACACTCGCTTAAGTTTTCTTCCTTTCTCCAGTTTTACCTTTCGATCCAACTTGTAATTCCGATCCAAGTAGGTAACGGCTCGGCTTCCCGTCCTCGCCAACATTGAACAGCCAGTCATCGCCCAGAGCTAAAATTAGGGTCCATCCTAGCGTGCGTGCTAAAATAGCGGCGGCCGACACTCAATCAAATGGCAAGAACGCCGCCGCCAAGTCTGGGGATGCGGGAATTCTCCGCTTTTTTCACAGATGACTTGGGGCCCCGGCCTAGAGCCTCGGCAGTCGGTGCGGTTAGGCGAGCCGATGAGATGACCGGGGTGGTTCGGGGTAGTTTGACTTCGACGGGGTGACCACCGTACGGCTTCAGTGATCACTTGATACCGGTAGCTTGGTGCACCGTATGCCCGCCCTGATGGGGTTGGCTCGTTCCAGACTTCGCTTCGGGATGTGGACATGGACAACCTGCGAAATCGGATACGAAGTATAGGTAGAGCGAAGGATTGAAGGATGCAAGTTGGCTTGCGGCTTCGTGTGGTGACGGGGTCAGATCCAGATCCGGGACATCGAAGCCTCAATCGCATCTCGGGTCCTCATCTACCAGTGGAATCATGCGCATGCGCACGAGTGCAGGCGAACTGTGATGAAACAAGACGCGCGTTCTCCTAAACGAAGGAGTGGATGGGCCGAGGACAGCGAATCCTGGATATCCGTGCTCGCAAAGCTCGCGGTATCAGGCACGGCTCGTATAGAGCTGTGGCGTCTGTCTCGGGGTATCTCACCGCGACCTTGGGATTCGTGAGCCAGGCTTGACGAAATTGTATCGTGAGAGCAGTTCTTTTGATTTGCCCTTGCGTGTGATGTGGTGGTACACCCGGGCTCTTGAATCCATCAGGACCTGGTTGGGGACGGGCAAAAGAACGGCTACGGTATACGTGGGCATATCATGGAATCTGAATCTGAGATTCCGAGTGAAGACTTGGTGTTACTCGTTCTGATTTGGTGTCAGTGGTTCCTCTGGCTTAGTCTTCTCGACTTTGTGCCATCCACCGCATCGCGAGATACAGATAATTGTTGGGATGGCGTACCATATCACCCTGCATGCTTAGAACGGTCCCGGGGGTTCCAGGGCGAGAGAGGGGGAACAGGACCTGGGCAACTTGTTTTGCGACGTAGGGGACTGGTTCACATTCAGCTTCGACAGTTCCGAAGCCCAAGATTAGAGAAAGTAGCCCTATCAAAAGGCATAAGAGATACCATAGAGAATAAAGCGGATGAACAATTTTTGCTCGTTGGACCAAGAATTGACAGGCTCGATATAGTACCGCGGCAAACCTAAGCGTCCAGCAAATGCCTCTCGAAAAGCAACCGCCAAATCCGAAACAATGGGGTAGGACAATGTTGTCCGTGAACTTGGTGAACACTGGCCGCCCCGACCAAATTGCTGTCAAAACAAAAGGCGACCTGCGTTAGACTTCCAATGGCCTACCTGGTATACCTGGTAGGCAGAACGACAGTTGTCGGCACAGTTGTAGGAGATTCCATGGACATCTTTTTTCCCCAAATCCCCTTGCTTCTTTTAATAAAGACACTGGAGACTCAATAGAATAGATATCTGCCAGATCGTCCGCCCAATCGTCCGCCCAATCGTCTGCCAGGTCGGCCTGTTGCCGGCACTGTCGTAAGAGAGTTCATAGGCATAGGCTCCTTCTCCAACAATTGCCTTGCTTGTTGAAATGGAGAACCTGGAGCCTCAAGAAGATAAGGAGGCGTCAGATAGGGTTCGAAAATGCGGTTTTGGGGGTCGTATAGTAACTGTACTATCGCATAGCTATCCGCGAGCGCAGCTCTCGCCGAACATATCTTAGAATGGAGAGGTCGGCGAACGTTGGAAACTGCCGACAGGTGGAGAAGGTCCCGGCTGAGATTGTGACAAGCACAGGACAAGGCGCTCCTACTAACAATACACCGCGATCTCATCTTCATGCCTGGACAATCCAAGAGAAGACGTACAAAATTGCGCTGACGATTCTGCGCCGCTTGACTAAGTGGTGTTGTGTTCATGAAATCGCCCTTGTTCACATCCGCGCCTTGTTCAATCAATGCCTTGGCCGCGTCAAGTTGGCCCGATCTAACGGCGGCCAGTAGTGGTGTAGTCTTTGCCCATAGACGGGTTGGTGTATCGACATTTGCCTGGCCGACGGACAGGGCGTAAAGAATAGTATCCACCTTTCCATAAGTTGCGGCCCATATCAGGCAACTACTGTTATTGTTCCTCGCGTTGTTTCGGTAAAGGAGATGCTTGCCAAAGCTGAAGAGTTTCCTGTTCGCTCGAATAAAGGCGTAGATGTCCCGATCGGTAGTGATGTGCTGAATGATAATCTGCACCAACTCGTTGGGAAGACGGATAATCGACATATTTTTGCCTTAAGAAGCCACTTTCGGCTTTATTGAAGGCTAGCAGAATCAGAGTCAGTGTTGAGTCAGTGGGAGCTAACAAACTTGGGGCACGTACCCTAATAACTCTCCTAGACTTCCATCATTCCTTACCAATGAAGGCGGCTTATCGGTACTAAATCCCGGAACTCAAACCAGTGAGACTTCCACGTAGGAGGAATCTAGTTGCCCTCTCGCGGCTCGATCCTAAAATCCGCAACCAGGCCAAAATGATCCGTGACCCAGATATCCTCAAACGGATCGTCAGCAGGGTCATTTTCCTCCTCGTCGGAATTCCGCACGTCCACCCTTATCTTCAACCCCTTCCCCATCAAGCGGAACGCCAGAGGCTCAATCCGACCAGAGAACAACACCTTGTCCATACGGCTCGGCGCAAATTCGCTCGGGCTCTGATACCCCCATGTGAAGCCCTCCTCGGCGCCCTCCGTCCCACCAACAGCGAGATATGCGTCTTCCAGATTGCATTCGCCGGGCGCGACAGCATCTTCAGGTGCAAACGCGTTCAGGTCGCCGGCTAGAATTGCCGCCTGCGGGGTAGGGAGGGAGATGGCGTCCTTGCTAGGCCCGGTGTTGTCATTGCTGCTGCCATTCGTCCCGTGCATGAACGTCGACGCGAGCTTGAGCTGGACCGGCCGTCTGCTGACTCCACTCGCAAGACTCTCTAGGTGTGTGTTGCAAAGCCGTATTACAGAATCTTCTACCTTGACATCGACAAAAAGAGCGTCGCGCTGCATCGCGGAGAGTTTGTACGGGACTCTGAAAACACGCTCGGGGGAGAGACGCCGGTCGATGAGTGTTGTTGTCCCGTAGTATGACCGCCAGTGACCCCCGGAAAGATCAGTCATGTAGAATTTCTCCCGGACCCAGGGCGTTTCGTTGATGAGGTGGAGGTCCGACGCAACCATCTCCTGGAAGAAGATCACCGTCGGAGAACCGTCGCTTTTCTCGTGCTCGGCTTGGAGGTCGCCGAGGTATTTTAAGGCTGCTGTCATGCGTTCCTCCGCAAGTGGAGTGGTGAAGTCGATGTTCCACGAAAGGAGGTGGATCTTGTCGGTTGGAACTCCGGCTGGTGGGTGAGGCGCGTTGTGTTTTGGGGGAGAGACGGGGCGCCAGCGCGGGGGATCGAGGGACGGATCGAAAAAGAAGAAGGGTTGAAAGTTGGGCTCATCTGGCCGGAGCCTTGCCATCATTCTATAGTCCATGGCTGGCTGCTTACGGCGACGACTGAAAAGGGATCGGAACATTGGGGCGTGAGAAAAGGAGAGTGAGATGAAGAGGACAATACGCGTCGCATGTGACTATTTGGCTGATGCCTTGGTGCCTGGAATTCAATGCTAAAATTTGCAGTGCGATAGACTTGACGTTTCAGAGCAGTGTAGTACCCGATGACTCCATTCCTTTTTTTCAATCTAGCAAATATCATTAACTTATGAATGGAGGGTGATAGACGCTTGGTTATTCGGTTATCCATTGTGTGCTCACAAGGGTCCGAATGTTGGCAGAAACATATATCGACGCCATCTCTAGGTGTTTGAGTCTCCTCACACATGCTTGCTCTCTCGGCATCAAGAAATTACCACCAGATATAACCCTCACGACCGAGCATCTTTACTCCCACCCTCTGGATGGCTATTATCAATCTCCAACTTATCGCTATCTTTGTCTATGGCCTTATCAGCCATAAAGCCCTAACCAGGCTTATCACAACCAGCGCGGACTTCGACCTCCATGAACCGAGTGGGTCATCTGTTGGAGTCGGCTCTCGACTAATCAGGTGAGACCAGCAAGCCCGACTATCTCAGATGATGCTGAGAATGTTGATAATGAATATGGGGTACAAATGTGGGGAATGAAATCTAGTCCAGAGTGCTATAAAGTATAAATCGGGTGGCCGAGCAGGAGAATTTTGCAAGGACATTATACCTACGATAGGTATACCATACTGTATACGACTTACCAACTAAGATGTCAACTCTTGAGCCAAGGAAGAGCAGCATTCACGATGAGCGGGAGGCGGATACAATGACGATGGGGAAGAAGAATGGGAGCATCATAGAGGCTCAGGTTGACCTAGAGTTTCGAGCTTGCGAGAAAAGGATTGTTCGGAAGTTGGACATGACGCTCGTGCCTATGATCTTCATCCTCTATCTGTTCAATTATCTCGACAGAAACAACATTGCGTGAGAAAGGACGAGTTCATTGAGCCTGGCCGTAAGCTAATATCGTTGTGGTACAGGCAAGCGAAACTCGACACGTTTATGGAAGACCTGGGCCTCGGAGGAAGTGATTACAGCACGGCTGTTTCCATTGTGAATGTCGGGTAGGAACCTGTTGCGTCCGGAAGCCTTTTATCACTGTTAGCGCTGACTGAATCACCCGACCAGATACATCCTCATGCAACTTCCCAGCAACATGATCCTCACCAAGGTCCGACCATCTCTATATATCCCCTTTTGGGTTTGCATCTGGTCGTGCGTTTCTGCGTCAACCGCCGGAACTCACAACTTTAGCGGCCTCATTGGGGTACGCATAATCCTTGGTATCTGTGAAGCGCCTTTCTTTCCGGGCGTTTTCTACCTGCTGTCCTGCTGGTACACGAAGAAGGAACTGGCTCTTCGCTACGCGGCGTTGTATTCTGGCCTTGTCCTTGCAACTGCAACGTCGGGGCTATTGGCTGCGGCTATCTTTGCTGGCCTCGATGGTGCTCACGGGCTGGCAGGATGGAAGTGGCTTTTCATTATAGAAGGCGCTGTGAGCTTCGGTATGGGGCTGTTGGCGTTTCTCCTGATACCAGATCTTCCAGGGATGAATTCCGGCAGTGGAAGGTGGTTGCTCACTGACGAAGAGAATCGGGTCGCAGTTGAGCGGATGCGACGAGACGCGGTGTCTAATCAAGACGACAACGAGTCGCTAAGGCATGGACTGAAGCTGGCGGTGATGGACGTCAAAGTCTGGATTTTTGTAAGTCGCCCGAGTCCGCACCTACGGTGCCATTCTAACGAGCGCAGTCCTTCATCATGTGTTCCAGTCAAAGCGCCTACGGCTTCAACCAGTTTTATCCAACAATCGTGGAAGGCTTTGGTCTCGGCAGCCGAACAATAACCCTTGCCTGCACTGCGCCTCCGTATATCATCGGTGCCTGCGTCGCCTGGTGCATTGCCTGGTCAAGCGACAGGAGAAAGGAGCGCGGCTTCCACATATTCTTTCCAGTTTGCGTCGCCATCGTCGGATTTATCATCAGTGTCGCAACACTCAACATCCCGGTCCGGTATTTTGCGTCCTTCCTCTATATTTCGGGTATATTCGGGGCCAACTCTGTAGTCTTCAGCTGGGCGGCAACGACTGTTAGTGATACTGCGCAGAACAAGGCGTGTGCGATGGCAATCATCAACATTACCGGGCAGCTGGGCAGTGTCTGGAGTCCGTACTTCTTCCACGAAAATGAGTCGCCGAGGTATATCACAGCGATGATCTTGTTGCTGGCGTTTGCTGTGTGCATGGCGAGTCTCTGTTTGATCATGAAAGTGTTACTCAAGAGGGAGAACAGAAAGCTGGTGGCCAAAGGCGAGGAGGAGGGCGTTGTTCCCAACCTGTACACACTGTAAAATTGGGAAGTCACATGCTGACCCCGCCTTCTTCAACTGTCTGTTAGGGGCTCAATCCAATTCGTGTTTTCTCCATCTTCGTCTGCTTTCACTTCCTAGACTACCCACAAATCCATGCCGAGCCAACTACGCGAATCCCTACTTGAATGATCGGATTGGAAGAATGAACGCCGTTGGAGTAGGAGACCCGCCCCGCATCATGAGGGGCACTCGGCCGCTGATAAGGCTCCCCTTGGCCTGTTCTGTGTCTGCATTTCCTCCTGATCGCCATCTTGCCACATAATCCTGCTTCATTCCGTCATTGCCTCCGGGCGCGCCATCAGTGCCGTAATGAGGAAGATCTCGTGAGCTACGCCAGCGAGTTGTTGCCTTTCAGCCACTGATTTCCACAGATGCAAAAGATGCCGCTTCAGAAAGGTTTCCTTCTTTGAACCTAACCAAACTAGGGCCTTGCTAAGTGGTAGGTATAGCTTCGATGCTCCCGAACCGAACCATGTCAGAGTTGTCTGACGGCAAACCAACCCTGCGAGTATCGGGAGGCGGACTGCAAAACACGGCCAGTGTCAACCGAATACACCTCCAGTCTTGAGGCTCGCGTGGCATGGCTGGAGGGTTTCATAATGGGCCTTGTGTATGCCTCTCCGCAGGAACGAGAGTCGCGTCTCAAATCGTTCACCACGACTGCTGGTCCATCCACCAAGGTCGAACCCGACAGATCAACCCGCATGTTCCAACTCGTACAGCGTCAAGCATCCTTGCAACCAGGGCCAGGAGGATCCCTCATCTATCACGGCCCGACCAGTATTCATCACAGCTGGCCGAGCCCCCCATTATCCAGGCCATTCAGCGCAGGCTCCACATCTACTCGAAATAGCAAAACCAATCCGCCATGCCCAACATCGTCCTACGATTCGATAACCAAGATAGCAGGCTTCAACATTGCGGAAGAGGAGGTAGCGATCACCAATGGGCTATTGCTCTTTTTTAAATGGCAATACTCCCACTCGATGTTCATCTACCGCGAAGCATTTCTGCGAGATCACTTCGGGGATCGACAGAACAGCAAGTATTGGTCGCCTGACCTTCTTCTGGCAATTTGCGCCCTGGGCTTGCAGATGTCATCCGATCCTGGGGAACGAGATCTAGGAAGTAGGTTTTATACCACGGCCGAGAGCGTCTGCATTGTTTCCGGCCTCACCCAACCATCGATACTCATGGTCCAGACTATTCTCTGCCTGGCCTTCTATTGCCTCGGTCAAGGCGACTTCTCGAAGAGCTGGGGGCTACAGGTGCATATTTGTAGCTACCTCTACCATGCAAACGTCCGCTAATCAAAACTAGGCATTGCTTTTCGCATGGCTCAGGACCTAGGGTTCCAGAAAGACCCTGCCGACTGGATTCTGCACGATTTTACAATTACTACGAGTGAGGATATTGAGATTCGGCGACGAATCTACTGGGGATGCTACAACTCGGACAAGCTAATCAGCCTGATCCTTGGCCGGCCAGTTCAATTACCATGGCACGATGCATCCGTCGCACAAACTGATGTGCTTCCGTACGCACTTCGCTCCCCGCGCAACTGACCCGTAACATGCTAATTGAGATCGCTAGTGACTTCCCTCAAATGCACCACTGGCTGCCAGCCGGCTTTTCCAATGACACTAAAAATCCAGGACAACTCGCATCCTTAGTCCTCTGCTTCAGAGAACAGATCCGGCTATCAAGAAACATTGAAAGTGTATTGACAGGGTTGACAATGCAAGGAGCAGCACCCGACGAAATCGAATGGGAGGGATGCGTCGCTGACTTGAGTGTGAAACTTTACAAATGGCTGGAATCGCTTCCACTTCCTGCGAGATGGAACAGATGGGAGCCTTGCTCGGCTTCACTTCTGCCGAGCATCGCGGTCTTACAGTACGCACTTCTCTCCCGGATGCGTCGAACGGAATTATGGCTAATGATTCATTGATTTTCAGCCTACTATTCCATAGCACCCTCATAGCACTCAACTTCGATCAAGCCGAGCAGGACATCTCATTAGATACAACGCGGCCAAGTAAAGCAAAGGATATCTGCCTATCGTCCGCACATGCAATAACGTGTCTCGTACGAAAATACCGACAGCAGCACGGCTTACGCTACGCGCCGATTGTCTTGGTTTATGGCATCTCGCAAGCTTCCAGGTCCCTTCGCACCTTCAGCGCTGGCCACGATGAGACAGAATACCTCTACTCTATGTTGGAAGAATGTCAGGAGACGTGGGGTCTGGCGCGAGATGGAGTTGGACTCGTACGGTGCGGACAGGGCCCGGCACAGAGGGAAGATTAACAGGTATGCTCGAACGCACCAAGCTTGGATAAAATAAAATGTTCATTGCCAGTGCCAGCCGTCTACTCAATCAGAATGCCTGCCTTGATTCCCTCTTGCAGAACCTCGAGAAGCCGATCAACATCCTCCAGATTGTTATAAAATCCAAACGACACTCTCACACCCAAACGGTACGGTGTCACCAAAACGCCTCTCTCCGTGAATAAATCAATCCACGACTTATCATGCAAATCCAGAATATACAGATGCGGCGCATGGCTTTTCCTGTCCTCGGGACCCACAATCCTCACACCGATTTTCTGGCAACCCATCCTCAGCGCGTCACCAAGACCGTAAAGATGACTTTCCACATTCTCAGGGCCCATGACATCAAGATCGAAATGCAGATATGCCTTTGCAGCCGCAGCAGCAATGAGACTAAGGTTGAGATGGTCATGTCGGCGTGCATTTGGGTGGTAAACAATCTCATCAGCCGGAACAAGGACGTCCGCTCGCGAATTAGCGACGCTGCCAAAGCCGACTGTTGCAGGTAGTGGATTGATATCCGCAAGGACATCGGGATGCACATAGAACGCTGCGAGTCCGATGGGCGTGTTCAACCCCTTGTGTAGCGAGAACGACGCAGCAGACACATTGAGTTTCGTAACGTCTACAGGCGCAAATCCGACTTGTTGCGTGAGGTCCGCAAGCACGTGGATTCCCCTCGGTCGGTAAACATCACAAATGTTCTGAAGGTCGTTCCACTGGCCGCTGTGGAACATGATCGAACTCAGACCGATAGCGATAGTCCGATCGTCAACAAATGGCGCGAACGTTTCTGCGTTCGCCGCCACCACATTCCCTGCTCTCTCGGCCTCGGCGATTGTCGGGACCTGCCGAACTTCCAACCCCAGTGGTCTCAGTGCCATCCACGCGTACGCATGATGCGGGTGCTCCGTGTCCAGAATTACAACATTATCGCCCGGCTTGAACTTCAAGCCACGGATAAAGTTGTTCAGACCTTCCGTTGTGTCCCGTGTGAGCGCTATGTTGGTTGCATCAGTGTGGATGTACCGGCCCAAAAGACAGCGGACTTCTTCAGCGGTTGCGAGCCAGGAGGGTTTGGGAGTTGGATTGTGCAGGGCTTCATGCGCGAATGAAGTGATTGCGTCGTGGACGAGCAGGTTTGACGGCGGGGCGATGGAGGCGTTCAGATAAGTTGCTTTGGAGACGAGGGGGACGAGGTGCCGGTAGGCTGCGAAGTATGGTGTTGACGATGCAGAGGGGGTCTTTGTCGATGGGGCCATTGCTGTAGAACGTTGTTCCGCGATGCTGGGTACCATGATTCTGAAAGTCGTGGAATAGCAATGGTCGGCTGATGGTAGTTCACAAAGGTCAATGAGCTTATGGCTAGGAATTTCATGGCCATGGGCTGCGATTTAAATATACCTGTGTCTTGGAGTATCTAAGTTGCTCACACTCGAATGTAAACCCATGAGCTTGGCAATGGAGGTCCAAGTCCGCAGCCATCTCCACCCAACATGCCCCAATAGTCACTAGCCTTCGGACAACGACCTCCATTGTCCCGCAAAACATGACAGAGGATCAGCATCAAGGCGAAGCGGGAAGCGGGAATTGGGAATCGGGAATGCGAAAGGCATCCCTAAGTTAACTTTTTGTCCGGAAAGCAGTGACCCGGTCACGCACTTTCCAATCTTGTGTTCCTTCCTGTCCTTGTCGCCCAGCGCTCTGAGAATGCGACACATCGACTTGCCTTGCTGTTATACCATGCCTGCACTTAGTTGCTTTTTAGGTTCTCCAAATCGACCAGATTGCCAGCGTCTTTCGGAATGATCCCTCTAGCACTGGCCCCAGTATCATACCATTAAGCAAGACCAATCTCTATCGACGAGGCGCCTAGGCCAGGACCAATATGTTGCTTTCCCCTTTCCCCGTCCGTGATTTGACTGGTATCAGGCAGAGCTACACACTCATGGGTCACAAACGATGAGATGTGAATCAACTTTCCCGGGATGGGTCTGAAGCGCCTGGCTTTGTCTTCTTTACCAGCTTTAAAAGGCCAAGTCTTCTTGTCGAAAGAAACCAGCTTGTGCAACATCGTGTCCTGGATGCTGATTCTGCTTTACGTACCGGTGCGGTAGAGCAGTACCGGCTGGAAGCGTTTTGTCGCAACTTCACTCGGTCGATTGGAGAAAGTTCTCAAACGAATAAAGACGGTCTATTTTCTCGATCCATCTTCTGAAAATGGAGGTATCCAGATGTTGTTGACTGTGATGTCCACCTGCTGACCGTAGTAACTCCACAATCTCCACGTGGCTATACACCTGCGCCAGGTCCATCGCAGTATTGCCTTTATTGTTTGGTATGTTGACGTCTATCGCGGGATGCTTGAGTAACACTTGGACATCATTTTTCCGTCCCAACTGCGCAGCAATAGAAATGGCCGTGCGCCCGTCAGCGTCTTGCGCATTTATATCCACCCGAGAATTAAGTATAAAGGGTTGCAGATAGAACTGGGACATCTCGAGGGAACGAGATGAATTGTACGATATCGCTGCCATCAGCGGCGTCAGCTCCTTGTGTCCCCGGTGGTTGACGTCAATGTCCGCTCGTCCCATCAGAAGCTCTGTGAGCTCATATTGTCGGTGACGAGCCGCGGCATTCAGAACGTGGCCCAGCTGCCATCCGCTAACTCGCGGTTCATCAACAAACATCTTGGTAATGCGGAAGTCGCATTCATCGGCTGCAATGCAGGCCGGTGCGCCTAAAGATGGGTCGGCGCCGCGAGAAAGCAGAAACGACACCATGTTCTCATAACCTGCCTTGACTGCTTGGCAGAGCATCGTATCATTATTCCGGAAAACCTGGTTGATATCTGCTCCGCGGTCCAGGAACAGTTGGACCATTTCAACTCTGTTCGTACGAAATGCATAGTACAGAGCTGGTGAACCCATTGGATCAAGAGTGCCAAGATTATTTCTCGGATGGTCGAGCAAAAAGCGGGCTGCTTCTACACGCCCACTCTGCACCGCCGCCATCAAGGGTGTACAAGGGACATATCCATACGAGCTCAGAAGGTTCGGATTCGCCGCGGGATCCGACAATAGAAGTGCCAGCTGCTTGGTATCACCCATTTCCGCCGCATTACGGAGCAAGATGTTGTTATGCGCGTCGTCCATTCGCACCTCTGGGCGGCGTATCAATCTCTCGACAATCTCGAGGCGTCCCAACAGACAAGCCAATTGGAGTGCGGTTTTAGTTGTCACTTTTGGATGCCGAAAGTCAGCGTCGAGGTTTGGGACCTTCAGCAGGAAATCGACGATATCGAGGCGGTCTTCCTTGACCGCGATCATAAGCGGTGTTTCATCATGCCAATTCACGCAATTCACATTAGCTCCGTGGTCCAACGCATATTGCATTTTGTCCAGCTGCTCGGTTTCAACGGCCCATATTAAGGCTTCACTGTTCTCGTGGACCGCGTTGTGCCGCCAGAGGCGTGGCCTTCCCAGCGCGTAGAGTCGGTGGTTTGCTTGAATAAGTGACCAAATGTCCCACTCCTCTGTGAGTGATTCGATTATCATCAGCAGGATTTCGTTGGGGAGAGCGAGGAGCGACGACATGGTGTGGTGTTGGCCCTGTTGGGGATTGCGGGGGTGAGGAAAAGGGAGACCGTGAGGCCGTCTCACTCTCGTCGTTTCCGCTGCGAGTTGATGTGGGTCGATAGCATGGCGTTGATTGGTCAGTTCTCCCTCTTCGCCTACTTTGCTCGCACCATGCTCTATGATAAATAAACCATATGTCTGCAAAGGTTGGCAATATTAAGCATAGTTTAATAAGGCTGGAATGAGCGGATTCCCTGACTCAAGGGCGTGGGCGACTCCAGTTGGGGACGTAAACGCCGAAAACGGAGAACATGCACACCTAACGAATGAATGGATAAGCCTTGCATCTTTCAGCTAGAAAGCACCCTACTGCCCCTCAGGAAAATCCGTACTCTTCCACACCTCCTCATACATATCCGCAGTGTGTTCCAAATCCTTCGCAACAAGCCTCAGTACACTACCCGTATCACTACCCAACGGCAACTTCCCCAGCTTCTCCTTCCCCTTCAACAACCCTTCATCAGCCACATACTCCCAAATCCTCTTGACCCCCTCCACCGGATTCCCCCTCTGATTCCCATCATATGCGAAAAACGCCTTCCGCGCATCATGCGCAGGCGTCCCCTCATAAACATCCAACGCAGGAGCAATATTCGTACCAGACGTCACGGCGCTCAGGAACGAGGTGCGGAAGTACCCGGGTTCCACGACGAGCGCTTTGAGCCCGAAGGGCGCGATTTCAGCGGCCAGCGCCTGCGTCAGGCCTTCCAGCGCGAACTTCGTCGAGCAGTAGATTCCGTTTGCGGGGCCGGACATCAGCCCGCCGACTGAGGAGAAGTTGATGATTGTGCCGCTGCCTTGATCTCGGAGGTGGGGGAGGACGGCGCGGATCAGGCGGAGGGGCGCGAAGACGTTGATGTCGTATTGGGCTTTTACGGCGGCGTCTCTGGGGTTCGTATCAGTTTTTCCGTCACACTTGAGAGAGAAGTGAAGGGGTAAAGACATACTCAGACTCCTCGATCGCCCCCATATACGAGTAAGCTGCGTTGTTGACCAGGACATCGAGCTGTCCGAATGCGGCGAATGCTTTCTTTGCGTATTCGTTCATTTCTCCCTGCGACCAGGATAGGTCGAATTGGAGGATCTTGACGTCGTCCCGGTTCAGGCTGTCGGGGACTTTGGATAGAGTTCGGACGGCGGCGATGACCCGGTCGCCCTCGGATAGAGCTTTGAGCGCGAGCTCCAGACCGAAGCCGGTGTTTGCGCCGCTGATGTGCCAGACGCGAGACATGGTTGTTTCCTATGGCTGTGTAGTGGGTAACTAGGGTGGATGTGGGTATAGAAGAAGTGGATCAGCTTGCGGCGGGGCGGGGCCAAAGCAGCATATTTATATTTTATGCACCGACAGCACTGTAGACCCTGGTGCTCACCGTCGTTCGTTGTCGCAATCGCATCCGCAAGGTCCGCGGGGTAGATGGCTCAACTCGAGGTCAAGCTGACAGTGAGAATCTACCCCGCTACGCCACGATTATCCCCATCCAGCATTCTTCCCTCTCGGCGAGAGTAATCTAGACTCAACCCGGGTCCTGCGGCAGGTAATGCGCCTCCGGATTCGCTGGTTCGGGTTTGCTGATAAAGCTGACCTTGACTGCGTTCGTTCAATAATACGAGCTCGCTGCGTCAACGACTGGCGGGGGACCTCCACGGGGGGTTGGTCCGAGCGTCCGGAATCGCGGAAAGGGCGTTTCCACGTACCATAACGGAGGCTGGGGATGGCGCGATAGGTAGGGTTTGGTTGGTTGGTTCGCTCGTGAAGTAGTTCTTGGTCTCTTCATCTAGAGCTCCCTAATTTGAAGCCCGCAGTGCTTCTGGTCTTCACCAGCGTATCGCATGGCTCTTCACACGGAATCGTTAGCTATCGGGGTGATGAAGCATCTATTGTGCAATGGCAGTCGAACTCGAGTACGCTGCGCAAAAGGTCTGCGACAGTAAGTTGCGGATTTACCGTACCTCGGCCGATTGAAATGTTGAAGCCCCAGGACAAGAAGCACGGGCGCTTGATAGGTAGATGGTTCATGAAACCAGATGGAATTTCCTCCTCAGCTTGCATTCCCCTTGTCGACGTTTGGTAGTGCCCTTCGTAGAATACTAGACTGACAAGCGCTCAACGATGGGCGACAAGATTCCCAACTAGCGACGCTTGGTCTATAATTATGAAGAGGCGCAGTTGTCGAGCATCGTAGATATTTCAGCTGCAGCAAACGGATGACTGGATTCCTGGAGGCTCTACCCAGAGAAATCACATGGTAAACGCGGCCCGTATCACGGATCAGGGTCATAGTTGCTCGACGGCATCCCCTCGCCTGGGATCACCCTGGCTCGCTTTTAAGCATATATCGAAAGGAACGCTCCTGTGCCTCATTTCTACAGGATTGTTCGTGCGGCGCTCCTGTGATTGGCGGGCGATAACACAAGGCCTGCCTGCGGGGTTTGCTTGCGGTTGTTCACTGTCAATTGTCGCGTTGGTCTTTGATATCCTCAATAACGATAACGGTAATTGTTTCAATTGTCGGGCGAGACCCCTATCTGATTCACGGCCGCATGTTGGTTCAGTTCTTAGGAAAGCAACGGATCGAGGAAGACTTTGCAGTCATCTGGATAATCACTTACCCCTCATCTGAACTCTCACCTGCACCTTCACCCCCACAGGGTCTGATACGAGCGCTGGTGCCTGGCTAGTGTTGCCTATCGTAGTCAGGTGATGCGGCTCGGAGGGGAACTCCAGGCCTTCCCTTATCAACACTTTCTGACTTTCTGACTTTCTGACTTTCTGACTTTCTGACTTTGGTGACGTCTCTTCCTCAACTTCCCCGCTTCGACTTCCTCTCTTTCCAACTTCATCTTCCTCGCCAGAGCACTCAGTTTCTGGATCCTACAACGACCCTCACTTCGAACTCTCCTCCCCGCATTGATCTCCTCCACGAAACAAACACAATCATGACCAAGCCAACAGCGCCCAAGGAATCACCGAAGGAATCGTTCCTCGAGGCGCTACCAGTCGAGCTTCTCGTTCACATCTTCCGCAATGCTCCCTCCTTCAAAGACGCCTCAAACTTGGCACTTTGTTCCAACCAGCTTTACGCCGTCTGGTGCCAGCATCTTATTCCAATCTGCAACGAAATTGCCCCGGCCTGCGTCCCTAACTACTCTGCCTTGCGCCAATTGCTAGCCGATGTTGGAAAGCTACCCCTACACACCCAACCCAGCACCATCGATCAAGTGAAACTCATCCTCGATCAATCATCGAGCCGCCGAAAGGGCCTGCTGCAGTGGTACAACGTCTTCGTTGACAATTACGAGCGACGCGATCCGCAAACACCGAACGAACTGTCGCCGACAGAAGAAAGGCGATACGTTGGCGGGATGTACCAGCTGATCGGGCTGTTATCAATCGACAAGACCACAAGGCAGCAGCGCATCAAGGACATGGACCTCAAGACGTTGTTTTCACTCTCCGACTACACCTGTCTCATTGACCCATACCTTATTCCGGAGTTGGATTTCACTGTCGATGAGAACCTTGGCGCGGCTGTCGAGAATAATCCGGTGTCGGTTCGGAGCCTGCAGATTGAGCTTCGTCGGCAGCGCAACAAGTTCTTCAACGAACTGTACGATCACAAATACCACCCGAAAGGACACACCCCGTACGAGGAAGGCGGGCGCTATTCGTGGTGGTGCGATTGCCAACAGGAGACGTTCAAGAGTATGTTGACCGGACGTGTGTTTAGCGAGGAGGGAGCCGTGTCGAAGGTCAGGGAGGATCTGTGGTATGACAGCGAGGCGGAGTGAAAAGCTATACTGATGCTGGTTGTGGGGGAGTGGCACAGGGTTCAATTATCGAGCACTAGCGTGGAGGTTGGTTTATCGGCGACCGGCGTTTATCGGATTCAGGGAAATTGAACAGACTGTTATCAAAGTTATCTATCGTTGACGGGGAACTCTAGTTTATCTTGACTCATGAGCACTAGCAGTGGACTGCAATCAAATATGGAGCTTTTTTGAAGAATTGTCAGTGCGCGTACGTAAGCAGCAGCGGCCCACCGGTCGGGTTCCTGACCCAAACTCCCACGACAACAAACCATCTTCTGTCCAACTCTGCCATCTCACAAGCCTCGCGACAATTGGGTAAGTCAGCTTCAGACGCTGCCAACCATCTGAGACGAGAGCTAACACGTCTGTCGTCACAGCACTCATCCCCAGATATTCCGACTCGAACCCCGACCGTACCGCAAGCCCAGACGCCATGACCAAGTTAATTTCCGCCTCGGACGCCGATCCACCCCCTGATCGCAACGCTAGTCAGGAACGAACAACCAAGGGGCAAGCACTGACCCAAAGGGGAAGAAACTCCTGGAGTCGGTGTCCACCGTCCCTGTCAGGGACCAGATGTTCGCGAGTCGAGACCGAGTGATTGGCAGACACATGGCCCGACCGTCGATGAGGCCGTAGGGCGCTGGAATGCTCTCACCCAGGGCGATCAAGGACGCAGGGATGGAATGTGCTCACACAACAGTCGCGTCAACAATGCACGATATATGATCCTTGAGGGGTCCAAGCCTTGGGGTTTGGCGTGGCGTTTCACGGGGTTCTTGTCAGAGCAACTCAAGACGGACGTCGATTGGTTTCAAGCTGGTTCATTTAATTAGCACGCCTTTAGCTCGCATCTGGGCGACTAACGATTCGATCTGGGCGCTAGGGACCAAGCCAGCGTTGCGCTGAGCATCTTCTTGTTTTTCCTGCGCACCCCCAGGGCCCCCCACTCGCTCGTCCTCAGCCTCTTCCCCGTCTCCCCTTTTATTACGCGATCCCCTCGCCCTTGTTTTCGGTTTGTTTCGTATCCCACACCAGTCACTCTTTTCAACCCCCAAACCAGCTGTTTACGCTCTTTTCTTCGGACGTTGATGTGAATTGCTCCATCGCGTACCGGCACAATGCAGTGGAAGTCACTCGTTTTTACTCTCGCCACTGCCGGATCGGCTCTGGCCCGTTCTCACGGTTCCCACAAGCACCGACACGGCGCCCGTCATGAGGCTGCCCAGGAAGTCGGCGGGTTCTACGACTCAGAGCCCGTCTACGTGACGGAGACCGCGTGGGAGTGCTGCACCACCAGCACTCTGTCCTCCATTACTGCTACCGCGCCTGCGACATTCGTCGAGATCCCTGAGATCCCTACCGAAACCCCGTCGTCCACGGAGATTCCTACCTCTACTCAGACCCCGGTCGTCGAGACCAGCAGCAGCACCAGCACCCCGGTTCCCACCGAGACCGAAGCGCCGGCTACCTCGACCGAGACCCCTGCGCCGGAGCCCGAGACCACATCCAGCTCTGCCGCTCCCACCTCCACCGAAGCTCCCACTGGCACCTCCGTCGACCACTCCGCCTGGACTAACTTCCCCTCCAGCGGCGAGTTCTCGTACAAGGGCTTCGGCGGGCGCACCTCGCAGTCCATCACCGGCAACAAGTTCACCTACTCTGGCAATGTCGGCACTCCCTGGGGTAGCAACATCCAGGAAGTCAGCGCTGAGGAGGCGGCGCAATACAAGTACGTCGTGCAGTTCCACGGCTCCAAGACCGACAAGTGGACCGTCATCGTCTGGAACAAGATCGGCCCGGACATGAAGATGACCGGCTGGTACGGCAACTCCGCCGTCTCCTTCTCCCTTGAGCCCGAAGAAATCCGCTACGTCGCCTTCGACGAAAACTCCCAAGGCTCCTGGGGCGCCGCCAAGGGCGACTCCCTCCCCACCGACGAATTCGGCGGCTACTCCTGCACCTGGGGTGAGTTCGACCTCGGCAGCGAGGTCAACGGCGGCTGGTCCGGCTGGGATGTCTCGGCGATCCAGGCCGAGGCCGCCGGCCAGCACATCCAGGGCATGAAGATGTGCGCGCACGACGACACCAACTGCTCGATCATCACGACCGGCGCGAAGAAGGTCCAGGACGCGTACATGGAGAAGGACAAGTGGGCGGATGGCATTGGCGGCAAGGTCGTGCCTGGCCCCGTCCGGATCGTTACCCACCTTGACTACGACGAGTAAACGTTGTACGGCTTAACGAACGAGTACAGACGTTGTAAATACCTAGTCTAGTCGGACGTTCCGATCTACCTTATAGTTGGGCGAGGCTGTTCAATGTATACTTAATTCTTAATTGCACATTCTCTTGGCTGGCCTGGTCTTGGGCTTGTTGATAATTCAATTGATGTCTGACTTCCTTACTTTGAACCTCACCAAACTTCCCATCTTTTAACGATCCGAGCACAGCTATAGATCTATACCAAATAACCATGGCATGGGTTGGCTACCGGTCAACTTTCAATTATGTTCGAATGATGAGCAATCTCAAAAGATATATCTCTGCCGAGCTCTCTCCCTCCCAACCAAAAACACAACCAACCACGAAGAACGGCGCAATTCACACACGATCTGTCACTCCCAACGCTCTACACCAGCCATTTATGCGAAACCGAAGAGTCTAGCCCTCCACGTCAAAGGGCGCAATGGTATGGCGCGATTGTGTCAATGGAAGGGCGCTGTTTTAGGCGCCGGCAGCAATCACGATAAGGCCCACAATGCTGCGCGATTTAAAAGCCCACCTTTCCCCTCAATCATCATCGAAGCTGCTTTGTGCCAAGTTGCGAGATTCTGCAGTCGTTCAGCAGCGGAAATGGGCGCGCTAAGGAAATCCTCGGTTGAAGCTGAAGCTGTCCCTCAAATATCGGCTTCTGCTTCGCCCGCAGTCACAGACCCAGACTCAATTGTCCAAACCCAACCTGAGCAACAACCCCAACCTCCATCAAACGAGACAAGCGGCGAGAAAGTCAACAATGGCCCTGTCCACATTACACCGCTCGAAACCCAGGAGCCGACAGAGGCAGAAGCAGACGAGGAAGCCGGAACCCCTGGAGGTCGCTCCAAGCGCCGCAGAGCCGCAATCCTAACAGCCCTCTACGTGCGTCCACATTCATCCCATCTAACTCCCTACTAACGAATACCCAGCTGGTAATGTTCATAACAGCCCTCGACCAAACCATAACCGCCACCTCGATCCCCTCAATCTCATCGTCCCTCCACTCCGCAGCAGGCTACACCTGGATCGGGTCCGCCTACCTCCTCGCCAAAGCCGCCAGCGGCCCAATCTGGGTGCGAACCAGCGACATCTTCGGCCGGCGCCCGGTCCTCCTCTGCTCTGTCACACTCTTCAGCATTGCCAGTATCCTTGCTGCTACAAGCGACACCATGCGCACGCTGATTGCGTCGCGGGCGCTGCAGGGCGCGGCTGCCGGGGGCGTGGGACAGCTTGTTATCGTGACCATCTCCGACGTGTTTAGTCTAAGGGATCGCGCGCTGTGGTTTGGGCTGCTGGGTGGGGTGTGGGCTGTTGCTGGGTCTGCGGGGCCGGTGCTTGGGGGGCTGCTCACGGAGAAATTGAGTTGGCGGTGGTGCTTCTGGATAAACTTGCCTGTTTGTGGGGTGGCGGTTGTGCTGTTGGTGTTTTTTCTGGATGTCCATAATCCGCGCACGCCGGCGAGGCGGGGTCTCCTTGCGATTGATTGGGCGGGGACGCTGTGTGTTGTTGCTGTGACGGTGTTGCTCCTGCTGGGGATGGAGTTTGGGGGGACGGTGTTCCCGTGGGAGAGTCCGACTGTGATATGTCTTGTTGTGTTTGGGGTCGTCATGGTGGGCGTGTTTATCCTCGCGGAGAAGAGACTCGCGCGGTATCCGCTTATTCCGCTTGACCTGTTCAGGAATTGGGCTGTGAACGGACCGTTCATCCTTGCTTTCGCGCACGGCATGGTCTCGCTCGGCGTGGAGTACTACCTCCCGCTGTACTTCCAGTCCGTGAAATCCGTGAGTCCGCTGAAGAGCGGTCTTTTCATCCTGCCCATGATGGTAACAGAAGCTGGGACCGACATGCTCTCCGGCGTCCTGCTCCACAGGCTAGGAAGATACAGGGAGATCACATGGGTCGGCGTGACGCTTATGACGCTGGGAACGGGGCTGTATATCACGCTTACACCCGAGTCCCCGATAGCGAAGATAATCGGGTTCGAGATACTAGGTGGCGTCGGAACAGCCCTTCTCTTCCAAACGCCCGTCATCGCAGTCCAGAATGCCGTCCGCCAGGCTGATACAGCCTCCGCTTCAGCCACCCTGGGTTTTCTGCAGAACATCGCGACGAGCTTTTCCATTGTTCTTGGGGGCGTGGTCTTTCGCGATGGGATGGAGAGCCAGCAGTCCGCACTCCTTGCCGCTGGTATCGATGAGACGATTGTGCGGAGGCTCTCTGGTTCGAATGCCGCTGCCAATGTGGACGTTGTTAAAAGGCTGAGCAGTGAGGCGCAGAGACATGTCGTCGTGTCTGTCTTCTCGCAGAGTCTGCGGAACATGTTTATCTTTTATACGGCGATTGCGGGTGTTGCGCTGCTTGCGGGGTTCTCCATTCGGCATCGGGAGATGAGAGAGGGGCATGTTGAGACGAGGACGGGCGTGGAGGAGTTGGAGAAGGCGAGGGTGGGTGGCGAGAAGGCCGGGCCCGGTGAGGTGTAGATCTGTTGATATATGGTATGCGAGGGTTTGAAAACTTGACCCGCTAAGATTGCGATATATCCTAATCTCTGGCGACCTACGACCCTGCCATACGTCTCCCCCAGTGTCCACTAGCTGCTCCGACTATATTCACGCCGCATAGGCCTGTCCAGTCGCAAAACCGCAGCCTCTACCGCCTACAGGGTTATAATCCTTTTGTATGCAGGCGCTTGGCTCAGCTGGCAAGCCTAGGTACGCCCACGCCGTACACGCAGTTCCTTGCCTGGTATTTAGATCTCAACCCTGCTCGGTAGGAAAAAGTGCATTGTCTATAGACATTGAGTCTATAGCTCGCCAGCTAGAACGAACAACAAATGCCCTCCAACTACCTCCCAAAAGTCCCCTAGTTCACATTCTAACCTACAATACACCTAAACCTCCCCAAGCCCACGGTGACTCTCCCCCGCCTTCCAACCAACCACATCCCCCTCCATACCAACTCCATCCCTGGACCCATCACGCCGGGACTCATCAGGCCCAAACCCCTCATCCATCCCAGGCCACAGCGTCCGTCTCGTGAAATACGCCCACACATGCGCCCCGGCACACGCAACCCACAGCGTAACCTGGATAACCGTCGCCGCAGGCCCAACCCACCGGACAGCCTCCGAGTCCAACAACTCCCCAATCTTAATCGTTGCCAGCGCGAACCCTGTGTTCGGAAACACAGTCGCCCACCACGTGATGTCGAACTTCCACTCGCGTCTTGCGTCGAAAATACTCAGCCACCCGAGAGCCCAGAAGAAGAAGGACAGGATCCAGAGAAAGATGGAGATGAAGAGGGTTAGCACGACTAGCACGTCTGGCACATTGAGGCTGCCGGCTGAGGCGATGAAGCCGGTCCCAAACTTTGACGTCGCAACCTCTGCCATCCCCATTAGTTCTACGGCTGTGAATGCGGGCGGGCCGATGGCGATGAACATCTGGGGACGCCGGCGCATGGGCGGGAGACCGCCGTGGTGCAGGCCGTGGATGTACTCGGCCAATATGAAGAGGGAGATCATGAAGCCGAAGCCCTGCAGGGCGGTGCCGGCGATGAGCATGGGGATCGCGTAGTGCGGCGGGTGTGCGGATATAAGCAGGGAAGCTGTTGTTCCTGCGAGCATGGCGGGGAATGAGGGCAGGAGACGGACGAGCCAGAAGGGCTGCCTTGTTGCCATCCTTGTCTTGTAGAGATGCCAGTTCAGACACACGGCTAGACAGATTGCGATGGCGACGTAGACCCAGAAGAGCACGAGCTGTGTTTTGACTAGCCAGATGCCGCAGGACGGGACGCCGTAGACTTCGATGCCGAAGAGAATTGTTGCGAAGCCAAGTGCGGCGGTGGGGATTAGGTAGGCTTCTTCGGGGTCGTGGAAGGTCGCGCCGAAGGCGTGTGGGAAGCGCGTGAAGCGCGTGATGAGGGATGTCCAGATGGAGAGGTAGGAGATTATGTCGAGGAAGAAGAAGATCTTACCGATGACTAGCAGCCCGGTGAACTTGTGAGGTGTGTTGTAGAGGAGTGTCGCGATGCTCCCCGTGCTCATTGATATCGAGAACCAGCCCCATGTCACGCGGCATATCCGGTCGACGAAGGTGAGGTTTGCGTAAACGGGTTTCGCCATCTTGAAGAGAATGATGAGCAGAGAGAACGGAAGGAAAAGAATGAGTTGGGTTTGGGAAGGAGCAGGAGACTCCGGACGAAGGAATAAAGGAGCTCTCCAGAGCCCATGGAACGGAAGGCTAGGTATTTGACTGCAACGCCCCCTGTCCGGCGACATGGCCGAGCAGGTGCCGGCTCATCCGCCTACAGTCTCCATACCAGGTTAGGGGCGATGTTGGGAAGATGAGGCGTCCATCCCATCACCCCAGGCACCTTGCCTTGTCCCTTGTCCAGAGTCTGGGCTCTCTGTCCCCGGAACCCCATCCGAGTCCACCAGCTCGAATGACTGCTGCCTAGCTATCATAATCCATGACGTGCTCTGGTACAGATAGGTGAGGGATTTTCGATACGCGCATTGTCCGATGCAAACGCCATGCATACAGGCCAGCAAGATGCGATGTCTTGAGCTCTGAGTTTTCGGGTTGTCCTAACCTGCATGTGCGGTTCCAAACCAGTTATCGGGATCCATTAAACCTCAGCACTTGGTGCTAAGCATCGCCCGGCAAAGCTTGGGATTGCCACATGCCGTTGTGATTATATAGTCGGCATGCCGAGTCGGCCGGACTTTGTCTGTCCGGCAAACTCTGACCGGGGATTCGGTAGTCCGCTGGCAACTTAGACAGCCGGCATTGGGACCCTAAAAAGCTCCCACTCAACTGCATGGTCCGAAAATACCCTTGTAACACCGCATCAACATTGAAAGCCATCCTGGTCACCGTCAATATCGGATTGGAAGCGCCTGGATTACCGTTGGGATACAAAGTCTGAGCTCGAGGGCGGGACTGATGATATTCATGTTCCGTGATATTCCCCGGAGCATATATCGAGAAGCATCGGATGCAAAACGGGGCATTACACCGAGTTGCCGACACGACGTGGGGTCTAGAAAACGTTTATATATCTGCTTGGCTGTGGCCATAGGGTTCAGAACGCGTCGTTGGTGCCTCGGCGTCCCTCGTCCGATGAGAAACATGCGTAAATGACACGACGGAGCAAGAGCTTTAAGCACATATTTGCATGGAGGAGGTTCAATCGATATGTTCGGGTAGACTGGGATCATGCACAGGGAGGGGAAATGAAGGACTTGACATTGGCGCGCGGCGTCGGTTGTGGAGAAGGCGCCCTGATATTGCGGTGTGAGGCGATGGACACAGCGATAGATGAGAGGTTCTACTCGTAGTGGTAGGTATGGTTGGTTGAGTTCTGTGCTGCGATTTCGAATCAGACAAGAGGCCAACTCCTCCTAGATTACTCTGATTTCGAAGGGGATGAAAAAAAGACTCTGGGAAGCGCGAAGTCGCCAAAGTCCTGTCTTGACCATTACCAGCAACAAAAACCTCCGCAGCACACATAGTGAGATTGTACATGAAATCATGGCCACACCCACTCGACCGAAACGCTGACTACTGGTTCCACATCATGGTTGCTGACCAGGATATCCCGAGACCATCTCATTACCCATATAAATAGCCACCGGATCCTGCATGCCATCAACGAAAACCGAACCTTGGCCGAGATCGCAAAGACGCGCCACGCCACCTCTAACGGCCGCGTCCCGAAACAATTTGACCTGCGCGTTGATGCCGCGTTCCGTCAAGGTGCGGACGATCTGATCTAGCTGACACGTAAACTCGGGTCGACCATCAATGCCGGGAGCCGAGACGACCGCCTTTACCGGTTGGCGATGGAAGAAGAAGTAGTGGTTTTCGCACTCTCCGATTACCCTCCTCGTTTGTGTTTCCGCATAGCGCCTTGCAGCGTCCGGGTCACGGCCGATCATATCGTCTGGAAGGAGTCCGAATTCGCTTAGAATGGCGCCGAAGGGGGTCACGATTGCTAGGACGTGGCCGTTGCTGAGGTTGCGGGTGCCGATTGCGGCGACGGGTCTGGTATTGGGGGGTAGAAGCCGGAGGTTTGGAAACGGGATGAAGTGAACGGATTGGGGGAGGACCTCGACCATTCGGCCGCGGCGGTCTGCGTCCTCGAGAGGGGATACGGTTTGGCGGGCGAGGGCCATAGTCTGGATGCAGACGAAGGGGGTGGCTCTATCGGACAGACGGGACTGACTGATGTCTGGTAGAGAGAGGATCACGAAGGAGCATCGAGTTGAGGTGGTGTCTTGCCCTAAGACCGTACCTGCCTGCATACTGGTTGACCTTCCTTGCCCCTTCCTCACTGGCGACGGCCGAGTTTTGTTTAATCTAGAAGGAAGGAGCCAGATCACGTCAGTTCACCCAACGGCTGCTCTCCGAGACCACGTGTGAGAGTATCGAAGAACGCAGTGTCGAATCCCTGGAACACCCAGTCATCCATTCCAGCCGCTGCATCGGGAAACATTCGGTCTTCTGGAAGGGAGTAATCCGTAGGCGGCAGCTCATCCACGCTCTGTGGGCCGATGACTGTGGTTGGTACATGTATAGCCGGGATATCGCAAGTAGCGCCGGAGTTGCAGTTATTGGTATGGTGTTCTGAACTTGGAGGGCTCGACAAGCCCTGAACCCGGATCGACCCTATCCCACCAATTGTGACGCCAGCGCCCTCAGTGGGGTGAAGGTTGTGTCCTATTTTGGAATGCGGCATGAATGTAATACCTCCAGGGGCAATTCTCACCATGCCAAGGTGTGGCACTTGAATGGAGAGCTCAGCGCGGTCATCTTTATCCGCGCTGCACGCACGGCGCCCCTGCGCTGCGGCTGCCTCGATGGCCAACAGGTCCTTGAGCATGACAGCGCATTTTGCGGCGAGCACATCTTCATGCAGCTCCGACATTGACTTCATGCAATCTAGAGCTTGTTCAACCCTCGCTCGGTCCCGTAGGCGTTCGTGGATAAGTAGGCTGCCGTTGTCGACGTCTTTATGGCCATGGCTAACAATATGAATCAGCATCAACGTCATTCCCGCCGTCAGCGCGAGAAAATCCCCCATGCGCGACCAGGCGGTAATTGGGTTGAAGGTACGAATTGCGATTTGCCGGGCCAGGATCTCGCGGCTGGCAGTCAGACAGGACAGTCTGGAGTATATAACGTGCGGGGTGTGGCTGGGACAGAGGACATATGGCAGGTGCAACTGGCTTAACAGCATGTAATAGCACATGTGGTCAGTGGCTCGCCGTGCTTCCCAGAATGCCTCGGCTGAATCCATCTCGAGACCGGCGAGGGCTGGCGGACGCCAGAATGAGGATGGCAGCTGCTCGGTCAGCTGAATGAGCTCTAGATCGATTTCTTTGGTCAAATCGCGAGTGGACTGTTGAGAGGCGTCGAGTTGGTTGCGATGAAGGATCCTGGACGTCATATGAACGACGAGTGTATGTATGTTGTCATGTGTGTTTCGCACTTCGGGAGTGACATCGCCTGTACTAGTCGGCAGCCCGAGAAGCAGAGACATGGCACGTTCCATAGAAACAATGCAAGCCCACATGATAGCCGGGTCAAGACCATTCCGGTCGCTGATGAGTTTAAAACGATACTGCCCCGGATGATGCAACCCCATGAGTTGAGCTGCCATGACAGCACGACGCATTGTGATCCACGCTCGTCGGATGTTGCCGCTGTCAATGTGGTAAAAGGCTTCAAGGATAATATTTTCTAAACCCTCCAACGTTCCTAGCAATTCATCATTCGTGGTCACAGTCCTAATTGTCGTCTCCGCCAGTCGTTCCATAATCATCCGATGATGCTCAGTGAGACCAGGGATTGTCGCAGTTGGGGAAACGTGCTGTAACGCCGCTGCGAATAGAAGCATCTGTCTTCCCAGCAAGACTGGGTGCGATTCAGGATGAAGCAAGCTCGGTATCGAGATTTGCTCCCTGAGCATCTCCGTCGGGGACGAGGTCTTGAAGTTTGACTGTTAGCAAAGCGTAGAATATCGGGAGACCTTTCCGAGCAACAGCTCAATATCTTCAGGGCACGGGAGCGCCTGGAGCAAGACATTCGTCGTATTTGCGCGGATGGCTGGCTCTGTGATGGGAATTAAACGAGCAGACACCGGCGTCGGCGGCAGGCCTGGGCTCTCCAGCCGTCTCCCAAAACCGACATCTCCTTGACTGACGCACTTTGTACCCCGACGACGGCAGATGATGCAGACATCATCATTGGCAGAAGCAAAGATGCATTTTACTTTGCGGCGCCGACATTCCCTGCAACTGTGCGTCCCTTTGCGAACCTTTCGCACCTTGGCTGCCGTTTCGCCCGAGCGCGCGTCCATGGCGAGAACAGGATTTACGCCGGAGAGCTCGTCCGCTTGAAATGCCACATCATGCATACATCCAGAACCCAAAGAAACGGATCGGGAATTCGATGATTTGAATGTCAGGAAACCGCCGGGGAATGATGAAGGAGAGGTTCTCTTTGGTGGGGACGACAGCTGAGCCAGGCTGACAGATCACGTGCTCAGGCCGGGGTTCGGCATTCGGACGAGCCAGCTTTCCGTCCGAGCTGGAATCTTCCTCTCCTCTTATCTCCGGATATCGTCATTTGCAAGACGCCGGCCGTATGATCGGACTCGCTATGCTACTCAATTCTCCAATGCGTGAGTCGCGAAACGGAATGTATCCCAGCGGAATTGACGGCCCAAACCCTTCTCGAATGCACGATGCGCGACAATGGCCCATACTGTGTTTGCCGGTCCAGGGTGCTGTAAAGATGCCCCGGTCTTTACGTGCCGCCCGCTAAGGCCACAAACAAGCAGATATTCGGAATCGTCATATTTCCTATACATTATCTTGAGGGGTCATCCGAAGACGGGTTCTTGGTCTCAGCATCAATCCGATATGACCTCGGACCAACCGCTATCTAAGCCAAGCCTCGGACGAATCTCACTCGCAACGTCAACATCCTGAAGCTGAAGCCCGAAACTATTTGTCAGACTCGGAGATTACTCGCAATTATCATTGCATGTCTGAGTCAAGAGCTATAACTAGGATGGCGGCCTGCACTGACTCCTGCAGTGAGGAACAGCCAGCTATTCACAAAGTCTACCAACAACAACAACCCTCTCTTTCTCTCATCACAATGTCAATCTCGGATTCCAAGTCGAGCGCCGGAGAGGAGTCAAGTATGGAAAAATCATCCCCAGCTGCTGCCACCGATGAATATCCTCACGGAGCCCGCCTGGGTGTGATCATCCTTTCACTCATGCTGGGCATGTTCATGACATCCCTTGACAACGTATGTCTATCTCTTCAGGCCAAGTGCTCTGCGGATACTGACTATCGCTTATTGCTAGACCATTCTTGGTACAGCCATTCCCAAGATCACCGATGAATTCCATGACTTGAACAAAGTCTCCTGGTACGGGTCCGCATACTTCATGACGCTCGGAGGCTTCCAATCCACATGGGGAAAGCTGTACAAATACTTCCCAATCAAGCTCTGGTTCCTCATTGCCATGTTGGTCTTTGAGGTCGGGAGCCTTGTCTGCGGAGTCGCTCAGAACCCTACCACGTTGATCGTTGGCCGAGCCATCGCCGGGTTCGGTGCCGCTGGCATCGCCGTTGGAGTCTTCAGTATGATTGCTTTCTCGGCTCCTCCAGAACGGCGCCCAGTGCTGCTAGGCTATGCAGGGGCCACATACGGTATCGCCGCGGTGCTTGGTCCCATTATCGGTGGCGCCTTTACGGACAAAGTGACCTGGCGCTGGTGCTTCTACATCAACCTACCCATTGGTGGAGTAGCTGCTGTGGCCGTCTTCTTTTTCTTCACGACCCCTGAGAGTGCAAAGCCCGTGAAAGCGACGTTGAAAGAGAAGTTGCTGCAGATGGACTTGGTCGGGGCCGGTCTTATGATGGGACTCATTATCTCATATATCCTGGCGCTTCAATATGGAGGCCAGACACACTCGTGGAAGAGCAGCGAGGTCATCGGGCTGCTGGTCGGATTTGTGCTTATGTCGCTCCTCTTCGTTGGCTGGGAAATCTACCAGCAGGAGCGCGCAATGATTGTTCCCAGACTAGTAAGTTATCCCATCTGGATATTGAGTATGATACTTACAACATATCTAGTTCCTGAAGCGCTACGTCTGGGTCGGTTCCATCTTTATGTTCTTCTTTGCGGGGTCATACTTCGTCGCCCTCTACTACATTCCTATCTATTTCCAGAGTGTCTACAACGCCAGTCCTATCGGCTCCGGTGTTCGAATGCTTGCGCTGATCATCCCGCTCACCTTCGCAGTCACTGTGCAAGGTCTTGCCCTGTCCAAGATTGGCATTGTGCCGTTGTTTTGGATTGTTGGCGGCACGCTTGGCACGATTGGTTCTGGCTTGCTCTACACCATGGACGCTGATACTTCAACGGGCAAATGGATCGGTTACCAGATCATTGTTGGCTTTACCATTGGATGGACCTTCCAGGTCTCTCTTCAAAACGGGCAGGTTCATGCGGCGCCGGAGGACATGTCGCAGGTTACAGCTATCATTAACTGTAGGCCCCTCTGTCTCCCTCCCCAGTCACATACCAAGAGACTAACAATTCAACCTACAACAGTCTTCGTAACTGTTGGCGGCGCGTTCTTCCTCTCAGCCGCTCAATCCGCCTTCAACAACCAGCTGCTGAAAGAACTGGCCGCTACCCTGCCAGAGCTTGACCCCGCGACCGCCCTTGGAACCGGTGCGACGCAGATTCGTAACGCCTTTTCTTCCGACCAGGTACCACTTGTCATCGATGCGTATATGGTTGGACTCAAGGCTATTTTTGCAATCATGATTGGTGCTTTCGGAATCGCCACGCTCATTGGCTTTTTGGGGAGCTGGAAGAGGCTCCATGGGGATTCATTGGCGAAGGCTACTGGGGGAGCTGCATGATGGTTCATTATAGACATGTATTCAGGTCATCGCGTGGCTAGGCAAATTCGGCTGAGTCGCTCTGCTTGATTTGGGGTTTTGGTGCCTCCGTCCGTTAGGGATATATTTGAGGCTGCAGGTAAGTTCGATTATAACGAGGTGTAGGTAATAGAAGTTAGATTTAGATTGCATGATAACTTACGAAATCGCGAGGGAAATCTTATCGATCATATTCACATACGTTCCTCTACAAGATGGCGGTCGTTCCTCTGAGGATGAAACTCTTAGCAACAAACAGCTTATGAAATTGAATTTCTATCCCTCTTGGGGTCAGGTTTAAAGGGCTGATTATTCCCAACACCCCACTGTGTACACCAGACCTGGTCGTCAGGGTCCTCATCCAGCTGCCCAAAACCACTTCACCCTGCTCTGTTCCGTTGAAACGACGAAGATGGCAGCGAACTTATACCAAACCCCTCTAGGAGCCAACCTTAGCCAGGCCATCCATGTAAGGAGATGCTTGATACAACGAGACCAAGAAACTCGCCATCCGTGTTTTCGTCGTCAGGAGACATCTCATCCAATGTACGCCTTATAAAATCTCCTTTTATATTTCTCTTTTAGAAGTCCATAATTTCTCTTTTAAATACCTCGGTCCTTGTCCCCAGCTGGCGCTCCCTACCCGAGTGTCTCATAAATCCCGCAATGGACGTAAATAGAGTAAAAAAGATACCGGCCAGGGCAGGAATCGAACCTGCAACCTTGCTAAACTATCCAGGATACCGTTACAGCTTGTCTGCACTGGCTCCACCGCCCAATCGGGCAGCCGGAATGGTGTTCTGACGATATGGGCAGCATGAGAGCAACGCTTTACCATTAAGCTACCTGGCCTTTTGTGTTAGTAGTATGGTAGAGTCTTTGGAGAATATAGTAACTAGGTAGTGTATTAACTGTAGAGATAGGTGTTCGTGCCTGTGCCAGGGCGACATTATGATCAGACAAGAGCAAGGGCTTTAGAGCCCAGATCATGCAAGCCTTACGGTTCACCACTGCGACGCCTTCCTGGGTAGGGTGAAACTGTCCATCCTGCGGTTTCTCTAATATTGGAAATTCCTACTAGTAATCGATACATGTATGGAGGTCTGGCTTCTTCGCTTACTCACAGGTAGGTCCCTGTTGGGTAAGTAATGGCAAATGAGAGCTAGGATTGTAAAAGGATCAATAATAAGGACTGCAGCTATGGAAGGAGACAGACAGATGGGACTTAGTATGGAATCATACGGCAGGCCGTGGATGATTTGCCCCCCGTCTCCCGTTTGCGCAAGGGATTGACCACAAAGGACCAAACGCCAGCAGTTGCAACTCAGCTTGGAATTCTGGGGTAGGTATCTTGATACAGCTTCCAATTCCAGGTTCTTCGCACTGCCCATCAACATTCCTGTCGTTGATCTAGACGCACCACGCGCTCTCCTCCTGTCAACCAAAACTCCAGCTCACTGGTTTCCGGTCTACTACGGTCAAAATGCCAGTACTCTCACCGATAGCCCACTGGGGCCCCTTCAAGCTTGATGCGCTGGGCATTATAACCACGCTGGGAGCAGAAAGCGTGCGTAATGCCGTCGGCCGCATGGTGTTCAGCCCTCTCGCAGAATACCTACCCATCATGGCGCCCCAAGTCATAGCAGACAACTCCATCGCTACTCCGATTCCTGGATTCCGACTCTACAATATCTCTGATGGGATCTTCGCGACACATCTCGCCGCTTGGTTTACAAGATGGCTACTCGCTCAAGAGCTTAACTGGAGCACGACGGCGTTTACCCTTACCATTGCCGATCCCGCGACCGAACGGCCAATACATCAGGAACCACTTAGGAAGCATCTCAGGTTTCTCAGGGTGCCCGACGGACACATCGCCGCACTCCAAACGTATCTCAACTATTTGCCCGAACGACAGACTGCAGCAAGTGTGGCGCTCCATGTTCTCCTCGCCATCTTACCGATCCTCCTGGGAGACTGGTATGGCGTCGCGGCCTCCCTAGCTCTGACCTCCACCGTGATCACACGAGTCGCCATACTATCTTCCATGAGAACGGCAATCCACACACAGACTCGCGCAGCGCAAACCGATAACAGCAATCAAGCAACAGCGAGACTCTTTGTGATCCTGCCCAACGGCCGCGCCGCAACGATCGTGACAACCCGCGGCATAGCGGATAACTGCCTCCTCGCCGAGCCTTGGGCTCAGAATAAGCAGCAGGAGCAGGAGCAGCAGCACACGGCGCTCCGGACCATCAACTCGGCGGCCTTCTGCATCCTCGTCGTATCCCTCGGAATGGCGTGCCTAGTGATGCAGCTCGTCATTGTAACGGTTATGCTGCTCGGCACTGCGATGCTGGTTAGTCGGATCGGATGCGACGAGACACGCGTCGCCGGACGGCTTCGGTTCGACCGCGCGCCCGAGCTGGAAAGTGACAAAGACACCAGGACGTGGGCGTACGTGCGGCTGGATTTGTCGGAGGATGAGGAACGGACTATGCTTGCGTGGGGGCTGTTCCCGCCGTTGTCGAAGGTGTCCTGGTGGAATCGATATAGGCATTTTGAGAACAGGGCGACAATGACGGATATGGGGATTCGGGACCATCGGGACCTGGATGCTGATGAGTCACTTTACCGTGCGATTCCGGGGTTGAGTAGGGCTCGAGCAGGGCCGATAGAAGCGACGGTGTGGCTGGTAAGACCTCAGCGCAGGGAGCTGCTCGGGAACGTGTATGAGTGATGGATGGTTGTGTTTGAGAGGATTCGGTCATTCATACCTATCTATTTGATCTATTTGTTTGCTAAATAGATTGGACCGGTGAATAGCTTGCCTGCCATACAATGATGTCGCCATCTAGTCTTGATAGCCCTATAGAGAAATGTAGGGTTCCCAGCCGGGGACTGGGTAGCTGTTGACCTTGATGTTTCGGCCGCTGTGATACTTTGTATAGGCCGATGTGTGGATTGAGATGCTCGTGCACTTGATTAGTCGGCAAGATCATATTAGCTAAGAAATGTCCTCTGGTTCTTTCAATGTAGAGCCGTGGTGGCAAGTATGTTATTACAAGGTTGAAATGCCAGTATGTACTTTGCCCTAACCCTAACTCCATCAGTTTATTTCTCAACGCTTGTTTTCGGGTGAGCTTTTCTACCCATACATTGAACTTTTGCCTGTAAATTTCCGCTGGAAATATAGAACTTTATGGTGATTTATTCTGGACCTTGATAGATAAGGTTATTAGTCCTTGGTTGCGTGGGAAAAAAACAGGGGTGTATTAATAACAAATCTCGAGACGCACTACCCCTGCGGCCGCTACTGATACAGGCGGTTTATTAGCATTTCCTGCACCAAGAGTGTTCAACGGTTTTTAACTGAAGTTCTATTGCACTTTTCCCGACAGGAAACCCACATGAGCCAAAATGCAGGTACAGTTTCTACAATCTAACTCGTGGTGGATGCGCTACACGCGTCGGTGGTTGAGGTGCGTAGGTGGTTAGGGCTATCCATTTTAGGCAGAAGGGGGCCAGCCCTGGAGGTGGGGAGAGTAAGATTTTCGACTCTCGAGTCTCCATCCCTTGGCTCTACACTAATCCTAACCTGGAGATTCCCCCGTATTCTATGGCGATCCCCGTGGCCTTGTTCCAACTCCGAGCTCGGACCAGCTGGACAAGCAGCCATATATAGGTGGGTCATCCCGCGCCACCTTGGAGATTGCCCGGATTTTTGACCTCAACGATACCTACCATACATACCTACCTGGTAGAAAGTACGCTGCACACCCGCACCCCACTGCCCATCCTAGACCGCTGACGGAGAAGTAGGCAAAAATGGCCGCATCAACAAAACTCGTTTATCAGCGTTTCATGGAGCGCATAAATCACACATCCAAAATCATCTCGGTCCGCCCAGTCTCAGAGCTCCCGACATCTGATCAAGGACTCGTACCCGCCAACTCTGGCATCGAGCATGCAATTGTCACCGACTCCACCATCTTCTATGTCCAGGGTGGCGGGCAGCCGTCTGATGTCGGGGCTATCACGTCGAATGTGCAGTCCCCGTCTTTGTTCGAGGTGAAATCAGTCCGCCATCCAGCGAGCGGCAGCCAGATCCTGCATCTAGGCCGCTTCGTCCCAATCGGGACACCCGGATTCAACCCAGGACAAGAAGTCGAACAAGCCATTGACGCTGAAACACGGAGCCTGCACTCCCGTCTCCATACCGCCGGGCATGTCATGAGTCTTGCGATTCATGCGCTGATTCGCGAGGGCGTGATTCCTCCACTTAAGGAGTCGAAGGCGTCGCACTATCCTGACGCTGCGTGGGTTATGTTTGAGGGCACGATTGAGGGGAAGCATAAGGATGCCATCCAGGCGAAGACGGATGAGTTTGTGCGGTCGGCGAGCCCGGTGAGGATCCATTGGTGGTCGATGGAGGAGTTGAAGGAGAAGTGCTTTGGCGTTACGGAGGATTTCAGGCTGCCTGAGGGAGAGGAACTGGGGAGAGTTGTTGAGATGGAGGGTTTGGGGAGTTATCCTTGTGGTGGGACGCATGTCAAGGATTGTAGTCTGGTGGGCAGGATTGTGGTGAAGAAGATCTCGCGCTCGAAGGGCGTGAGTAGGGTGTCTTATACTGTCGAATAGCCTGGCTATGTGCGGTATTTGGGTATATGTGGCTACCCTTTTTTAAGATTGGCTATGATGTGTCATTTGCACTCAAGATGGAATGTATAATGAAGTCTAAGAGCGCCTCTCCTCTGAACGGGTCTGCATCAGACATGTACCCAGGCCCTCATGCATGCACCGTGAATATCCTGTCCTTGCCCAGGTGCTGACTGTATCTTAAGAGCATTGGCAATGTGAAGCTCCGACTTCTTGGCTCCAGAGGAGACAATCTCATACAACCCATAAGGGCCGGGTAGAATCCCAAGTGTTTACATACATATCCATCCAATCAAACAAGATCTCTTACTTTCTAATTATCCGGCGTCTTCAGGCGTTTGGTACGCAAACCTTTCTGAATGCCCTCTGGCCGGTTCTCAATGCCCAGGCCGTCCGACGCATATCCCTGATTGGTCGCCGTCATCGCACTAGCTAGGTCTATATAAATTGCGTCTCTACAAGGCCGTAACTTACCGGCGCTGCTGCGCGGTATCACAGGAGGCATAAACTAAGGGTTCATAGACATCGACTCTTCCGACGGCACTTGTTCCCGTCTACTCACCCAACCCTAATCTATACCCCGGAACAGCCGCAACCCTGGCCGTGCAGGTGGTACCTTCCAAGAAACCTTGCATGTGGAAGGCGCGGCTCCACAGCGGGACGGCAGGGGCGTGCCTAACGGGCCGGGACTCACAAGGCCTCCACCGTCCACCAGCCCTCAGGGAAATCTACTGGACGTCGATATCGGACTATCGTGTTAGTTGAACTAGTCACTTTACATAATCTAACTAGAAGCTGAACGTCTCGCTGACGTGTCGAAATTCCCAAGAGAGACGGACACTATTCACAACCAATCGCTCACGGTATCCTACCCTCATCATGGACTCCAGTGAACACCGTGTTGCCATTGTCGTCGGAGCAACTGTTAGTCCAGCTCAGTCACAGATAGTTGAATAACTCACTGACATACCCGCAGTCCGGCATCGGCGTCGACATCGCCCGTGATCTCGCAAAGCGCGGATGGAAAATCGCCTGCGTAGGCCGCCGCATTGAAGCAGGAGAGGCCATGCTTAGGGAGCTCTCACGGGCCGGCGACAACGTCCGCTTCTTCCCAGCAGACATATCGAACTACAACCAGTACGCAAATGTCTTCAAGGAAGTCCGCAAACTCTGGGGTCGTATCGATGCACTATGCGCGAATGCAGGCATCGTCGATACATCGTCTATCTATATCTCCGACTGGAAGAAAGAACATAAGAGCGTTGACGAGATTCCGCCGGCACCGGAGTTAGATGTTGTGGACATTAACTATAAGGGCGTGGTGTATGGCACTCAACTCGCGACGCATTTCATGAGACATAATCCCCAACCGGGCGGTCGCATTGTGGTTACGGGGAGCATTGGCGGTGTTTTTCCTCATAGGACGTACCCTGTGTACTGCGGTACCAAGGCAGCTGTTAACCAGTTTGTCCGTGGTGTTGCGCCGCTTTTGAAGGCGAAGGAGAATATCTACATTAATGTTGTCATGCCCGGTGCCGTGGATACGCCGATTGTCCCGCCTGAGATGACGGCTGCGGTTACGCCTGAATGGTACGTATACCATATTTATTTTTAAGCTTAACGAAGTATTCAATATGCCAGTCTCACTCGTTCTGAATAGTTTGACGCCGGTTGAAACGGTCCTCAAAGCGTACCGGACTTTCCTCGAAGACACCACTGGAATGACGGGCCAGTTGCTGGAATGCTCCGCCGAGAAGCTGGTCTACTATTCTCTGCCTGAATATGGCAATGGACATGTCACCAAGCGGGCTGTCACGGTGTGGGAGCCGCTGTTCCGGATGTTACATGGCGAAGACTCGCAGCTGCCGGATGCCATTCCTTGAAAGGAAAGAAGAACCTTGGTCAAGGGACGGCACAATGCGTATGGGCTGACTAGCGGTGACTGGGGTTACTGTGTTAGCAAGCCCCAATACTTGCGAGCGTCTTACATATTATCTCCTGCCCGAAACGGGAGGCATACCTTAGGCAGCTCACATAAATGATATGTACCGGGGCTTTGGGAAAGGGGAGTTGTTCAGGAGTCGAAAGCAAGTATAGTACATCTACCTAGATATTATCTTTCTGTACAGACGAACATTCACCACTGGCCATGCCAACTCGCCTGAACAACGCAATGCTATAAAAAACTAGCCAGAAGCTAGCGGTTTAGGCCCGATGTACTTCCACTGCTAGAATTATTAAAAAAATATCCATACCGAGCCCCAACCCCTAAGAGGACATATCCCTCTGTCCATCCTCAACCGGCACAACAAACTCCCACTCAGCCTGACTCTCCTCTTTCCAGTAATCCGTCCCACTAAGCCGGAACCCAAGTTCCCGCAAGACCTTCCCACTCCGCGAATTTCCCTTCTCCGTCTCAGCAATGAACCTCCTAACGCCTCGTTCCCCGATCGCCCAGGAGATCACCGCTTCCGCCGCCTCCTTCGCAAGCCCCCTGCCCCAGAACTCGGGTGAGATGCCGTAGCGCACCTCGACCATCACCTGCCAAGGAAGGAAAGGCTCGTCTCCTTCTTCCCGTGGCGGTAGGGACGTCGTCGTGGCATCGCGGATACCTGCGTATCCAATCCATTTGATGTTTTCCAATTCAGCTGGAGTCAGGGTATTATTTCCGTGCAAGACCACGAAGTCATTTCCACGTGTTGACATCTCTCTCGTGCCAGGAAGCAATCCAACCGCAAAATCGCCGAACCCGTACGGTTCCCAATTTCTTGCGATCTCGCGGGCAATGATGGCCCGTGTCTCCTCGTCGGACCAGTTCCGCGCCGGGAAGTGGGCGCCGAAGCCCATGGTGCAGAAATCGGTGTTGGCGTGGAGAGAGGCGTACAAGGCACGGTAGGGAAACTGGTTTATTGCGATTGGGGTCGGGATGAGGATGAGTCGGGGTGTTGCAATGGAAAAGGGCTGGAAGGGAGACATTGTGCTTGGGGATGGAATTTTGCAGGGTTCATGTAGGTATCGGGATTTGTGTAAAGGAAACGACAGTTGTTCATGTGCCTGGCGTGTTGGAGTAGAATATTTCCGGTTGTCAAAGCGGCGGGCCATCGAGCTGAGAAGGGACGCCGAGCTTTGCTTGCTTTTGATTGGCCCATGGGTCACGAGGTAGGGTTCGAGTTGATTCAAGAAGCATGCAACGCCATGGACATAATTACTTGGGTCATCCTATAGGAAGTTTGGTTGCCATGGTATATGTATTATTGAAGTTGGCAGAATATAAATGTACAACAGCAGAAGTAAAACCCCCCTCTCGAATCCCCTTTAACTCATGGCCACCGACACGCAATCAAGCAGCCAATGTCACCAAGCTTGAGAAACCTAGCACTCAGCGAGCTCAGAGTAAATGCAGTAGTCGGAGGGACCGTCGGAGATCTCCTCGGGCTCCTCGTCGTTGTCATCGGTACCCTCGTACTCAGCGCAGATGGTCTTGACATCAGTAGCGCAAGTGGCGCTGTCAATGGTAGCAGTGTCGCCGTAGTTGGAGTTGATGCCGACAAGGTACTTGCCGTCGACGGCAGTGACGCCCTCAAGGACAATGTGGCGCTCGTACATGGAGTCGCAGTTTCCGCAGGAGCGGTACAGCTTGCCGAAGTCGTAGACGGTGAAGTCGGAGACGGTGACGGTACCACCGCCGTTGTGCTGGATGACCTTGTCCTCGGCACCGGTGGCACCACCGCCGACGACGTTGAAGGGGCCGTCGCCGGTCTTGAGGGAGAGCGCGTCTGCATCTTATTAGCAGGTGTTTTTCAAGGTTAGGGAGAGTAGGATAGGTGCGTACCCTCGCAAACAGCCTCCCACCAGACGTTCTCGATGGTGCAAGAGCCCTCGCAGTGGACACCCTCGGTCTGGTCGGCGCCGATGATGACGTTTTTGAGGGTACCGCCGTTCTTGACCATGAAGACGGCGTCGGAGTCGCCGCCCTCGGACTGGCCGGAGCAGTCGACGCCACGGCCGTAGGTCTTCATGCCGCCGTCGAAGGTCTCGCCGTCGACCTCGTAGGTCTCGTCGAGGGTGACGGAGCCCTGGGAGTCGGGGATGGGGAAGGAGTAGCGCTTGGAGAGCTTGGAGGAGTCGACGATGCCGTGGGAGCGGGCGCCGTGCGTGGCCAGCACGCTGGTCGCCGTGGCGAGGGAGAGGAGGAGGCCGTTCTTGATGAACATTTTGGTGTTGTAGGGGAGTTAAAGAGGTGTTAGGATAGAGTAGGAGAAGCAAAGAGAAGGAAGACCGATGATACCAGATCAACGTTGAATGGAATGAATGCGATGGATGATGGCGAGATATGGCGCGGAGGTGACGGCTTTATATCCCTGTCCCTGGCCTCTGGGCCTTGCAGGTTCTGGGCGTTGGGAGCTGCGTGTTTCAACGGTGCCCCTGATGACGGCTTGGCTGGAAAGCTTGGAGACCTTTTGGCGCTTGGCACAGGGGGTAGGACCTGTCGAGTCAGTAGCGTGTGCTTGGCAGTTACAGCTTTACATAGTCGTGTCTCCTGTCTACTTGGAGCTTGGTGGTGCCATGTATCACTCTGCTAGCACTCCTGTTACTGCCGATAGAGCCATCTACGAACCGAGCAGGGTTCTCTTTCCGAAGCAAGTCCATAGATATTGTCCAGAAGCTCAAAGGACAGTCAGTATGAAGCATAAAGATAAAAAGATAGACCCAGCCCAGCAAGCCCTAGTGATGCTGCAAGCATCCGGCTCATCCGGCCCATGGATCCGCCAAGCCCTAACCCATCCCTCCCAGCAACGATCTACAACCAACCGTCAACCTGAGACGTCAAGAACCCTTGGCACGCTCCCGGCCTTGCAACCAATTTCCGCCTCTGCACTCGATAGGCAGAAGATACGAAGCCCCCCACAACCGCAGCCTGCTAAAACGGCAACCCGACACGAAAAGTGGAGACGGAGCGTGGCTGTGCCGTTAGACCCTGTCTCATGTATAAGAGGCCGCGTCCTTCCGCAGGCTCCGAAAGGACCTGTTCGCTTCACTTTATCTATCTCGAACGCTCGGCTGAAGATCGGCGAATACGAGACCCGGCTTCGTTTAGGACCCTGTGCGTGTTCGGTTGCGGCGTTGCTACTTGCTACCGGCGTTTTCGGCAGATAGCAACGGCTCTTATTATTAGAATAGTCTGCTGTGATGCTTGACAATCTGTTCCCATGATGGGTTCTTCAGTTCATTGACTTCGACGCCAAACAGCAGTCTAGTAGCAGAAAACACGTGGCGATTCCCATCGCTATTATTCTTCGCGGAGAAGGAGCAACTCGTCAAGGCAGATCACAACACTCGAAAAAACCTGATCTAGACCGTCGGCATGGAACATGCCAAGAACAACTCCTTAATATGCTGCCCGGGAGCTTGGGCTTCATGAGTCGGAGCAACACCACCTCACGCCACATCTGACTCGCCACGCCTGGCCGTTGCAGCTCCCTGCGTCCGTTTACTCTTAGCCTTTAGTTCTCCTTACTTCGCATTGTACCTCCAGTAGAGCATTCTATCTTATACGGAGTACAGCAGCCATGAGCCATCAACTTTTGCACAATGACTGCGTTACGATGTCGCGACATGGGGCCCAGACACCGAGTCCCTGTCCAGGGTGAGGCGTAATGTAAAACTTGTCAGACACACCCCGGGCCGCGCCGGGAATCGCCCTCGTTATGGTGCGGATCAGCGACCTGGTGAAGAATGGGAACCCGTTGTTGATCGTCATTTCGGGGTGTCGGCAGAAGCCCTATATTCCACGCACAAAACCCCGTACCACATACGGAGCAGAAACACCGAATTCTCATTGTGACAGTTTCTCGTTGCAAGGGACTAAGGCCAGCGCAAACATCCATGCAGAGTGTTCTCGGCTAGCATCTAGATATCAACAGGCTTGAACAAGTTGCTTTCCCCCTGACATCGTAGACAGAATCCAGGCTGGGAAGGACAATACCCGTGAAACGTCCCGAATCGAACAGCGAGTTCCCGCCACTTGAGGAGATCGTATATCGACAACAGTAAAGGTATACGGCTTGGGAAGTGACCTGCCCTGCGATGTCCGGCGACCAGAGGGCAGGATACAGTGACTTTCTAGGCTCTTGCCTAGGTCGCGTCCCTGAATTGCCATGGGATCAGAGTACCCAGGCACTGATTCTCTGATTCAGAACGATGGAAGGATCTTGAACTGGTATATTGAAGCAACTGCCTGGATTCTCGGGTTCCATGGAGGCAGACCGGGGATGGATGAGAATGGGGATAGAGCATACCTCTCAGGTGCCCATAGTTCCCATGCTTCGAGTAACCATTCCAATTCTTTCCTTGCACGGGTAATGAGCGAACGTAATCAATTCTGATCCTTGCCTATCTATGGATGTATTCTCTACAATCTTAACACTCTGTAATCATCCATCATCACCTGCCTCCCCGTACCACCATCCCCGAGATTAGAGCTTCACACCCCCCTTAGCACAACACCCCGCACCCTGCTCCTTCGGCGGATGCAGCGTCGACTGGTTGAACGATTGCGAAGACTGCGGCACATCGAGCGCCGGATTCTTGGTAAAGAACCCATCCGGCTTCAACATAACACTCACCCGCTCAACCGGCATAACGGGAAAATCCTCAATGCGCGGGTTATGCGTGAGCCCGAACGTATGCCAGAGCACCAAATCCTCATTCTCGACGTTCTCGTTCCGCGCAACCCACCCCTCAACGCCGGTGCTGTTCTTGGACTGATTCGTGAACTCCCCCGCGGCAAACAGCTCGTCGTCGCGGTACCGCGTGACCCAGATGGGCTTTGTCGCGAAGACGGCGCGGCTGTGGCCGTAGGACTTGGGATCGGCCAGTAACATCTGGGCTGGGGACGCTTGGAGCTTGTAGGAGACGGGTTTGTAGGTGATGGGGTTGATGATGTTGTCGTTGCGGATTTTGAAGACGCGGTGGTTTTCCACGCTTGTGTTTGCCGAGGACGAGCGTCTAATGATCTCTTCCTTCGTCGTGTACCCCACTAGATACGGGTTCGTGGCATCAGCAGCCATGGGCACGGAGTCCTGGTAGATAACGGTGTTCTTGTGCCCGTCAATCGCCGGGTCGATTCGGAAGGAGAACATATGCTGGTGGAAGGGGGCCATGACGCCCGGACCGACGTTCGTCCCCCATGGCACCGTCGTGCCAGGCGTCTCATTGTCAAACGGGACCGTGCTGAGGATCCCCGTCGCGCGGACCTCGAGCTCGATGTTCGCTGCCTGGTCGAAGATATACGCGAAGATATACTCGTAGTTGCTGACGGTGCAGATCATCTGCACGACGAGCTGGCGGTTGCGGACGGCGGTCGCAGCGCCGCTGCGGTAGTTTGTGTGTTTGTGCTGTAGGCCTGCGTCTTGTTCGTGTAGGCAGATGACGTTCTGTAGGTGCACTGGCGCGCCCTTGCTGTCGCAGCGGTACCCGTTGAAGTACTTAATGTGGCCGAGGCAGTCGCAGCCGAGCGAGAGTTGGTTTGCGGTTATCCCGAAGCCGACGTCGCCGACGTCGAAGGCTTGTTTGCGGTGGAAGGGGGCGCGGGGGTCTGCACTATTAACATTGTCCTCCGCTTGGGGGTGGATTGATAGGGTTGGATGGGTGGGTGGTGGCATACCTCCATACGGAACCGTCATCTCACTCATGGACAACCTATAAAACACACTCCGGCCATCATACGTGATATTATGAATAACAAGCCCCTCCCGACTGTTGAATCCCACCCTGAACCGCCATTTCTGCCAGTACACCTCGTTCCCAGCGACACTGAAACTCGGGCCCTGCGGCTGGCTCACAAGCAACGGCTTCAGATCCGTGCGTAAACTCTCAGTAAGAAGCTCATGCGCGTACTGGATCGTCTCAACCGGCTTCCACGGCTTCGTCTCGCTCTCAACACTGGCGTCACTCGTAGCTGGGAGGTAATCCATGCGCACGAGCTCGCGCGTCAATGCATCAAAGACGGGCGAGAACTTGCAGGGCACGGAGTAGTGGTTGTTCTGCGGGTGGTCCGTGCCGACGATGTACATGTAGCACTGGAACAGCCGGCGGGATTCGTTGGCGTCATCACAGCCGTAGATCCAGGGGTCGTTGCAGACGGTTACTCCGGCGGGAAGCTGGAGTTTGGCGATTTCGGCCTTCACGGCCGGGTTGGCCAGGCAGAGGGCTTCGATTTCGATGAGTTCGTCGGTGTCGACGGGCCCCTGCACGTAGGTATTAACATTGTCCCATCTGTCACGGGGCAACTGGGGAAATTTAAGCTACCTGAATCTCCTTGGGCAGCTCCTTGGCATAAACAACGCTCTTGGTATCGGCGTTCAGCAACCCCTTGAAAAAGGCGCCCGTGTCCATGCGGTGGAAGAGGACTTGCAGGAGGCGGGTGGGTTTTCGGGGGAGGGGCTGGCCAAGACGCTCGGCTTCGATGTAGGGGACGACCTCGGCCTTGATGGGCTCCTGCAGGTCGATCTTCTTGTAGCGGAGAGGGACATTGGGGAAGGCGGCGGCGAGGATCTTGGTGGCTAGGGTGATTTCGCCCGGGGTGATGGGGTCGAAGGGGTGGAGGGTGGTCATGTTGGGGGAGAGGAGTGGGTGTGGGTAGAGTACAAGACGAGAAGGACATGAAGGGAAAAGAAGCCTTTATATATTCTTTCTCTGGAGAAAGTCTTTATCAGTCCCCGCTCTCTGGGGAAGCGACCTTGGAGTTGGAGAAGGAACACGGGCGTTGATTGGCTCAGCGCATCTTTGACTGTTTACGGTTTAGCGTTGCGCTTATCTTATCTGGCCCAAGATAAGCTCACCCAATCCGATTCCGGAGTCTATACATCCAATACGCATACTGATAGGTCTTCAAGAACCAATAGTGAAAACAGCATCATTGGTCTAGTGGTAGAATTCATTGTTGCCATTGATGAGGCCCGTGTTCGATTCACGGATGATGCACAAAAGCAGCAGAGTGTTCTTGCAAAGCTGGAGCTAACTAGGGGTTTTTATAGACATCCTAAGAATCCATATAGACATACTCAGAGTGTCTATATAAACCCCTAGTTAGCTCCAGCTATGGAAGAATAGCTCGCTTCTTTTTATTTCCCGGCGGCCGCCCAGTGGAAAGGGCTCCTGGGTGATAAGTTGTTATTAGGTGTTTGAATGCTTGAAACAAAATACATACTATTCTTCAATGCCACGTAAGTTAGCTAACGTCTGTTCAGGGAACTTAACCCATCAAGGTACTGGTTCCTGGCCATAGCTGCGAAAGTAGGGTAGGCATCCAGAGAACAGCTTGGCCTAACTTGTCTACCGGTCACCCTAGCTAGTTTAGTCACGTGACCTAGCTTTATAGCTTACTTAAGCTTATTTTTAAACTTTATTTATAACTTTAGTTATAATTTAAATATAATAGCTATTAATATAATAAAGTCTTATATTACTTTTTAAATAATATAAATATTAATAATTTTATTAAAACTTTATATTAAACTTTTTTTTAACTTTTTTTTACCTTTTTTTATTTTTTTTATTAATAATACTTTTGCCCACCATGCTAACCATAAAATTAATAATAAAAATTACTTAAAAATTATTTTATAACTTATTTTTATAACTAATTTAAGCCTAGGTTATTTTTAAAAAATACATATAAATTTTAAATAATAAAATAGTTTTTTTAAAGCTAAAGCTAAAAATAAGTAAAGCTATTATTATTAAAAAGTAAAAGTTAAAAGTACTTTTAAATTACTTTTTAATTTTTATTTTTTTAACTTTTTTTAACCTTACATGCATCCCTGGGAAGTACTTTAAAATTAATTATTTATAAAATAATAAAATAGCCTATCTTTTTTTTAAAAAAGCTTTGCTATTAAATTAAAGGCTATTTTAATAAAGTAAGTCCCTTTAGGTACTTATAAAAAGTACTTTTTAACTAATTTAAATAAGCTTTAATAATATTAATAACTTCCATGGTTATTACATGTCAGGGCCAACATTGATCCGGGTCACGCCATCAAGCAATGCCTAAGGCACCCAGGTCATGCCATTATAAAGCATTAATATTACCCGTGCGGGATGCCTTAGGTATTTATTTAACTTAGTAAATTTTATTACCATAAATTATTATATAAGACTTAATATAATATTAAATTTAATATAATATTAAATTTAATATAATATTAAATTTAATATAATATTAAATTTAATATAATATTAACTTTAACTAGAAACCTTAGCTTGGGAACCTTAGGTTTTAAATATTATTTAAGTAATAAATTAAAAGCATGCTTTATATTAAATTGTACCTAATAATTAAAAAGTAGTTATAAAAAATATAAATATAAAAATATTTAAATATTACTTATTTTTTAAATAAAAATAGCTTAAAAAATTATTTAAAGGCCTTAGGCCTTTAAGCAAGGCTTTTATAAAAAGGCTAAAGGCTATAATATATTTAATTTTTTAAGTAATTTTTTTAATTAAATTTATTAAGGTTTTAAATACTTTATTTTTATTAATTAAAAATACTTTATTAAGCTTTATTATTATTAATAAAAAATATTTAAATGCCAGGGCGCCCTTATAATTAAAATTATTTTTTTATTAATTTTTAAATATTATTAATATAATATTTTAAACTAAATTTTTAAATAAATAAAGGTAAATTAAAGCTATTTTAATTAAGATTTTTAAAATATAAACTTAAGTATAAAAAAGCTTAAAACTATTATTTTTACCTAAACTTATATTATTAATATTTAATAATATTTTTATTATTAAGGTTGCTAACTTAAATATTAAATTAAATAACTTATTTTTTTAATAAGTAAGGCTTAAAAAAATTTTTATTACCTTATTTTTTTAAAAATCTTATATAGTATATTAACCCTAAATATATTATAATAAGTATTATTTTAATTAAAAATATTATCTTAAAAATGCCTATGGCTAGGCTATTTATTATAATATTATAATAAAACATGCTATTAAAACTAAAGCTTAATAAGGGTAAGTAAATAACTTAATAAATTAAAGGGTATTAATAGCTAAATAAGCCACTTTTACTTACTAAAAATTTTAAAAAGCTATTTAATTTATTAAGCTTAAATAATAATAATAATATTATAAATAAAATATTACTTAACCAGGACTAAGTATATAAATAACCTTAAATATTTATTGAAAATAAGGTTATTAATATATTAGCATGGTAATTATTATAAAATAAGCCTAAGCTAAAAAAACTAAAGCCTTTAAATATTAAGATTTTTAATAATAAAAACTTAATAAAACTAAAAATATTTTTTAATAATTTTAAAAATATATTTAATAAAGCCCCTATATAATATGGCACTAAAATAAGTAAAGTTATTTATTTAATAAGTAAAGTTAAAAAAAAATATATAATATAAATAATATATAAAATAAAAAAAGGCTTACTAAGCCACCCACGTGGGTAATATTTAAAAAGTTTATATATTAATAAGTTAACCTAAAAAAAGATTAAGCTAGTTAAAAAATAAAGTATTTTATAAATAAATAATAAAATAGCTAACTACTAAAAGTATAGTTAATAAAATTTTAAAAAATAGTTTTTAACCCCCTCCGGGGCACTCCCAAAAAGGCTATTATTTATATTTATATATTAAATAAGCTATATTAATAATATATAACACGCTTGTAAAATTTTTTAACTATTTTTAAAAGTATTAAGATAAAAATAACCTAATATAAGTTAATTTTAGCATGCAAAAAGTAAAAAGCACCTAAAAATAATAACTAAAAAAAATAATAAAAACCCTTTTATTATAAAAAACAAGAATCTAGTAAAAGGTACTAATTAAAATTAAAATAAAAATATTTTAATAAATAAAAAAAACTAAAATTTATTAAAATAGCCCTTAAAAAAGCAAGGTTAAAAAAATTATTATAACTTTAAAAGTAAAACTAGTAAGTAAAAGCTAGTGCAAGTTAAGTATTAGCTCTTGCCTAAAAAAATAAATAAAAAAAAAAATTATTATTATATATATAGCGCGGAAGGGCATTTTATAAAAAATTACTTAATTAAAATAAAAGTAAATAAAAAATTAAAAACTAAATAATAATTACCAGGCCCTAGGCTATTAATTTTAACTAGTATAAATAAGCTTATTATATTTTTTATTTTAGTAAATTTGCAAGTTTAAAAAAATAATTCAAATAAATAATTTAAAGCTTTGCTAAATACTAGGGCTAGTATAAATTTTTTTTTAGTTTAATTTTTAAAAAAGTAAAAAATTAAAATAGCTATGGATTAAATATTATAACTAGTTTAGTATATTAATAAAAAAATTACTTTATATTATAGTTAATTTAAGGTTAAAATATAAATCCATAATTTTATTAGCAAGATAAAAATATTTAATATAATATTTTATATTATTAATCTTGTTTATAATAAGTACTAAGCCGTGCTTAAATAGCCTTAAATAACTAAAGTAAATTTAAATATTTTTTTTAATTACTAGTTAATAATATTAGCGGTATTATACCCCATGTTTTTAAATTAAACTAATAAAAAAATTTATTAAAATAATAAAAAAGGGTTCTATACTTTTAATTTTATATAAATTAAAAAAAACTAAAGGTATACTAGTTATAGTCCTGCCTTTTTAATATATTAAATAAAGTTAGGTCTTTTTTAAAAAAAAATATCTTAACTTTTAAGTAAGAAAGTATGCCATAAAATTTATTTAAAAAAAGGTAAAATACCTTTTTAGGGGCCTATTTATAACCTTTTTTATTATAAATTATTAACTTTAAAAAAGTATTTTAATAAAATATTAGCAAGGGGTTAAATATAGCTATTTTAAAATTTAGTAAAAGTATTTATTTTTTTTACTTAAAAAGTAAACAAATTTTTATGTTTATATATTAATTATTAAGGTTTAAATATAATAACTTAAAAAAAAATTATTATTTATTACCTTATATTAATAAACTTATGAATTAGTTAGTAAATATATAATACTTTATTAAACTTAACCTTTATAACATGTATTATTATATTTATATAAAGCAAGGAAATAAGTAAAAAATAGTATTTTAAACCTAGTATAGTTATTATAAATATATAATTATATTATTTAATTTTATTAATATACCTATAATATTTTAGTTTTATATTAATATAGTAATAAGCAAGGTTCTTAATAATTTTTGTATAATTTACCTAAATAATATCCTAATTTTTTTAAAAATTAAAAAAAAAGTATATTTAATATATTTAAAAAGTCCTGGAACGCTTGTAAAAGCATAATTTATATATAAAGTTATTAAAGTATAGTTTTTATTAAAAAAAGGTAAGTTTTTTTAGTTTTATTATTAGCTAGGGTAAAATATTTATTAACCTAGTATAAAATTAAATAGTTATTAATTAGCTAGTATTAATATTATATTATAAGTTATAAGTTTTTTTAAAATTTATAAACTACTTTAAATAATTTATTAAAAAATATACTAAAGTAACTTGCCTTATAATATAATTTTTAAAAAACATGGTTAAGGGGTGTAAGAATAGCCCCTTTTTATAACTAAATAATATATAAAAAGCTTTTAAAAGGGTTAAATTTATTTTTACCTAGCCTTTAATATTATAATATTTTAACCTAAAAAAAAGATTTTTATTATTATAAATATATTAAATTTTATTATAGCTAGTATTATTATATAGTTAAATTAGGAAAAAATATTTAATAAAAAAAATAAAATTAGTAGTAGCTTATTACCTTTTATTTTTAATAACTTTATAAATTAAAGCTAAAATACAAGGTTTATAATTAAAAATTACTTATAATTATTAAGTTTTTTAAAAAGTAGTAATATTACCTAAAGGGCTTTATATATTTTATATATATTTAATATAATTATAATAACTTATAATACTTTTTTAAAATAAAGGTTTTAAATTAAAGGTAAGCTTATTAAATAAAATTATTAATAATTTATAACTTTAAGATTAAGTATAAGCCAGAAAGGTTTAATTTAATAAATATATTATTAAAATACCTAAACTATTAAGTAAAAAATAAAAAGTACTAAGTTAGTTTACTTTTAACTTTATAAAAAAAATTAAAATTATTTTTTAACTAAATTAATACTAAACAGGCACTAAAGGGCCTAGCTACCCCTTTAAAAAAAAGGTTAAAAAAAGTATTAACTTTTAGGGTTAATATATTTTAAATTATAGGTTATAAAGGCAGCCCGCGAGAAAAAACCTACTAAACTAGCTATAAAACTTTTTAATAAAAGTTATTTAAAGCTTAATATAAGGATGCTTACGCTAGCTATATTTAATAATAACTAAAAAAAATAATTTTAATTAAAATAAGGTAGGGCTTTTATTTAAAGTACTAGTATATAAAAAATAATTTTTTTTTATTAAAAGGTTATTTATATCCCTTTTATATCCACACTATAATATAAAATTATAAAAATATATTATAATAATTTTTATATAAGCTATTTTAGTTATAGGTATATTATTAAGTTACTTAAGCGCAAGTTTTAATAAAAAAATCTTAATAAAAAAGTCCAAGAGTATATTAAAAAGTATTTTTTATATTAAAAATTTAAAGCTTTATAATAGCTAGCCCAAGGCTAGCTTACTTTTTTATTAATTTTAAATATATTATAAAAAATTTTTTATAAACTTTATTATTAACTTACCTTTATTAAAGTATAAAGGCCGCGTGTATAACATAATATTAGTAATAATAAATTATTTTAATAAAAAAGTAAAATATATTTTTATTACCTAAAAAGTTAATACTAAAAAGCTAATTAATAAGTTTATTAAAAAAAATAATATATAATACAAGGGCGCCCAGAAGCCTAGTTATTAATTAAGGCTTATTATTTACCTTAGGTTATTAGTAATTATTTTATTAAGTATTATAAATTAAAAAACACCTTAATACTATATACTATTTATAATTAAATAATTAAATTAAATAATAAAATTAAATACTTAAAACATACCTATATATTTATTATAACTTTTAATAAAATAACTAGGTTATATTTTTGCTAGCTATATTATTTACCTATAATAATTTAAAATATAATATAACTAGGTATATACCTTAAATAGCCTTGCGTGGCTAAAAACCTATTATTTTTTTATTAAAAAATTATAAGAAAAGAATATTATATTTTTTATTAAAAAATAAACTTTATTAATTATATAAGTTATAAAATAAATTATAAAACTATATAAATAAGGCCTAAAAAAGCAAGCCCTTTATTATAATAAAAAATATATTCTTACTAAATTTAAGGTTGGGAATAAAATTTTATTATTATTATATAATATTAAAATAATTTAACTAAGTAAAAAACTTAATTAAAAGTTTAATAGTTTTTTTAAAATTATTAAACTTATTAAAAAGTAGGTATATTAGCTCTGGCTTACTAGTTATTATACTTAATTAAATATTTATTTAGTATTTTATATATTCTTGCTAAGGCCTTATACTAAATAACCTAAATTTAAAAAAAATAAAAAAATTTATAATGCAAAACTTATTAATAAAAAGTAAAAATAAAAAGTTAAAGTTATCTTTATTAAATAATATACTTATAAACTAAACTAGTTTTTAATTTAATAAAAAGGCTAGCCTAGCTATAAAAACTTATAAAAGCTATTTAAAAATTTTAAGCATGTATAAAAGGCTTTAAAAAATTATTATAAACTAGCTAAAATAACACTAAAATACCCCTGGTTTAAAAAAAAGTAATAATAATTTTTTACTTACTAAGTTTTTATATTACTAAAGCTAAAGGACTAGTAAAGTAGTTACCTTTTTTTTATATTTTAAAAGGTTTAAAGGTTTAATAAACTACTATTATAAATAAAACACCTTTTAATAAAATTTAGACTACCTATGGCCCTAAAAATAATATTAGATTTATATATTAAAAACCTAGGTAAAAATGGTTACCTTTTTTTTTATTTTATATAATTTTAAGGTTTAATAAACTATAACCTAAATAGCTCTAAACTACTAAAATTTATAAGTTATATTTATAAAAGTATATTAAAAAGGGAAAAAGGTTTTTTTTAAAAAATAAAAAATAAATAAAATATTAAAGTAGTATAAGGCTGCTAATTCAAAAGCTAGCTATATAAAACCTTAAAAAGGGGCATAAATAAAAATATAAAGTTTTTAAAAAATAAAATCTAAAATTACTATAATAGTAAGATTAGTTATATTAAATATATTTTTATTATATATTTTTTAATACCCTTTATTAAAAGCGGCTAAAGTCTTGCCGGCGGATAAGCAAAGCTTGTTAATAAGTATAAAAATAATATAATATAAATTATTTATTAACTAAACTTTTACTATCACCTTATTAAAAGCCTTAGTAATATTTTGTATATATTTATTAAACTTTTTTTGCATGCTTATATATTTTTTTAAGCTTTTATTAGCAGGTAAGTATTATAAAATATTAATATTACTATATATATAAACAGGGATAGGCTTGCACTTGTTACTATTATTATAATAGTAAATATATACTAAACCTAAACCTTAAAAAAATAATTATAATAAGGCCCATAAAGGTTTTTCTTGGGGAATACCTTTAGTTTACTACTAGTAATAAAAATTTACTAATTATTTTTATTTTTTTTTATTATTATAAAAGATTATCTTAGTATATTTAAGGTATATTTAAAAGCTATTAGCTATTTATACCAAAAGTTATTTAAAAAAAAATAAGGAAGACTTACCTTTACTAAAAGGGCGGGACTAGTTATAATAAAAATAAAAAAAAGTTAAAAAAAAAATAAAAATAAAGGGGGTAATTATAAAGGGCGCGGTAATGCTAGTATTATTATTATTATTATTATTATTATTATTATTATTATTTAGGATATTTTTATTTAAAATACTTAATAAGTAAAAGAAAATTAAAAAATATATTATTAGGCTGAAAAGCCTGTAATAATTATATATATTATTTATAAGCTAATTAACAGCAGCCCGGCGGGGGATAAAAAATAATAATAAAATAAGTTATTAATTATTTTAATAAAACTTAAGTTAGTATACTTTAATATTAATATATTATTATTAAAAAGCCTTTAAATAGGCTACTATAAGTAAAAAAATACTTATTATTAAAGTAAAACCCTGCACACAAATGCAGGCTAAAAAAAGGATTATTTTTAAAATTAATAAAATAAAAGGGTGTTATTTATAGTTAGTTATTTATTACTACTTAAAAAAAGCCTTAAAAGCTTTATTTAAAATTATTTAGGGTACTTACTAGTAGGGGAGTAACTAGATAAGTAATTAAAAAAAATAATTTTTAAAAATAAGGGCCCCTTAAGGTTTTGTTTAAACCTTATTTTTTTAGTTTTTAATTAAAAAAGCTATTAATTATACTTTTTTAATATTAATAAAATGCAGCGCAGTATTAAAAAAAATAATTTTATTTAAATAAATTAAAAAAAAAAGACAAGGTAAAAAAATAAATAAAAGTTAAAATAAAGTTATATAGTCTAGTTATATAAAAGTAATTTAAGGTTTAAAATTTTAAAAAAACTAAACTTAAATTAAATTAATAAAAAAGCTATTTTATAGTTAAGCGCTATTTTAAATACAAATAGGTAGTAAGGTATTTTAAATAAAGTATTAAATATTATTTAATATTTTAAACCAAAAATAATAAATAATAAGAATAATAATAATAAGAAACACTGTTATATTATAATATAATAATAAGTTAGTATTATAAATTACTTATTTATTATTTTTTTAAAATAGCTAGCATTAAATCGCGGATAGATTATTTTTTTAAAAAAAAGAAATTATTAAGGTTAATATTAATCTAGGTTATATTATTAAGTAATACTTAAGGCACCTAGGTTATACCACCACAAAGTATTAATATTACTTATATAAGATACCTTAGGCACTTATTTAGCTTTTTAAATCTTATTATTATAAATTACTATATAAAACTTAATATAATATTAAATTTAATATAATATTAAATTTAATATAATATTAGCTTTAACCAGGGACCTTAACTTAGGAACCTTAGGTTTTAGGTATTATTTAAATAGTAAATTAAAGGCGTGTTTTATATTAAATTACCTTAATAATTAAAAAGTAATTATAAGGGGCGTGAATATAAAAATATTTAAATATTACTTACTTTTTAAATAAAAATAGTTTAAAAAATTACTTAAAGGCCTTAGGCCTCCGGGCAAGGCTTATATAAAAAGGCTAAAGGTTATAGTATATTTAGTTTTTTAAGTAATTCTTTTAATTAAATTTATTAAGGTTTTAAATACTTTATTTTTATTAGTTAAAGATACTTTACCAAGCTTTATTATTATTAGTAGAGAATATCTGGGTGCTAGGGCGCCCTTACATTACACTAATAAGTATTTTATTATTTACCTTTTTACCCGGGTTTTTAAAAATAAAAAAATATTAAAAACTACCTAAAGGTTAATAAAATTAAAAAGGCTAAAAGTAAGTTTAGTTATTACTTATAAAAAATATTTTTTAACTAGTTTTATAAATTCTTATTAATTTATTATTAATAATTAAAAGGCATGCTAGGCTATAAAGCTAGTTATTTTACCTTAACTTTTATTTAAGTAAAATATAAATATAAGTAAGCTATATTTTTTTATTAAAAGTACTTTTTAACTAGTTTTAGTATAACCCTATTATTATAAAAAAATAATAATAAAAAGGGCTATAAAATTTCTTATAATATATATAAGTTAAAAAAGGTACTAGCTAGTAAGTTTTTTTACCTTATTAACTTTAAAAAGTACTTTTTAATTAGTTTTAAAATACTGCTTATAAAAGTAAATTAATAATTATAACTACTTTAAGCTTTTTAAAAAGCTTAATACTACTAGTTAAAATAATAAAAAAAAAGCAAAAAAAAGTTTTTTAGCTATTAATAATACTATTATAAAAACTACTTTTTAAATAGTTTTTTTTATATTCTTTTTTATTTTTTTTTAATTTAGCAGGGCGCCTACGGGCATATTTTATATTTTTTACTTTTTTTTAGCAAGGTATATATAGCATTAACTACTTTTAAAGTAGTTTTTTAGTTTTTAGTTTTTTTATATATAATAAGCTATAATTAAATACCCTAAATTATAATAAACTTTACTTTTTTATAATTAAGTTAAAACTAGCTTTAATAGCTCCTAAACTAGTTTTATTTTTAGGTATAAGCCTATTAAAAACTAGTTATTTTTTAAAAAAAAGTAAAAAGATAACTATTATTTTTTTAAATTTAAAGTACTTTTAATTAGGGCTAAACTAGTTTAGTTTAGGGTTATAAAAAAATTAATAAAAGTAGGATTTAAATTAAGTATATAGCTTATTATATAAAATACCTTTAGATTATTAAGCTTAATTACTTTAAAAGTACTTTTAATATTACTAAGTAGCTAAAAATTTTTAAAAAATCTATTTACTTATTTTTAATTAAAAACTTATTTTTAAATTTTTATTACTATATTATACTTACTAGGCTAAAAAAATATATTTTAAGCTTATTTATTTTTTACTTATTTTATATATTTTATTTAATAAAAGTAATTTATTAATAACCTAAAGTAATTTATTTTTTATATGCATGCTGTGCTAAAGATCTTAATTAATAAATATATATATTTTTATAATATTTATACTTTAACTAGCTAGTATATTAAAACTTAATTATTATAATATAAAACTATATTAACATGCTATTAAAGCCAAGTAAATAATAAAATTTTATTTTTAAATAAGTAACTAAAGTACTTTTAAAAATATTTAAATTAATTTAAAACTAGTTTTAATTACTAAAATTATTAACCTTTTTTTAATATATTTAATAACTTTAGTAAATATAGCAGGCCCCCTAGCTATTTTATTATAAAAATATTACTTTAACTAGGCTAGCTTTTTAAAATTAATTTTAATTTTATTTTAACTTTTAATTTTTAGCCTTTTATATAGGTGGTAGTGGGAAAGTCTTAAAAAATATTAGGAGATTTAAAATAATTAGTAAGTACTTAAAAACTAGTTTATTAGTAAACTTATAATATTAATACATGTTTTTAAATAAATATAATAATAAAAGTACTAAAATAATATTAATATTAAAAAAATCCAGCCTTAGGGTAAAGCAGGCTTTATTAACTTATATAATATATTAATAAGTAAGTGTAGTAGAATTAGCCCTAAAAAATTATTAATATTAAAATAGTTTTTTCTATAAGTAAAGTAGTTTTTAGGGTATATTAAAATATATAAAGCATGTTATTTATAAGGTATAGCTAAAATTATATTAAAGTATTATTAATATAAAACTAGTTTTTATATAAAGTAAAATACTTTATTTTTTTATATAATATAATTAAGATTAAAAGCCCCTGGCATATATAAATTTAAAAAAACTTAACTTAAATAAAATTTTATTAAAACTATTTTTTACTTTTTATAGCTTTTTTTACTTTGCTATATTAAAAGCCTTATATTTTTAGTATACTAAAAAGGTTAAAAATAATTTTAATATATATATAATTTTTTTATATATACTTAAGGTATTATTTATGCATGTTATTTATGCGGTATTTATACTAAGTTTTATAAAAAACTTTTATATAATATTAATTTATATTACGCTAATTAAGCTACTAAAAGCTATTTTAAAATTAATAATTAAAAGTAGTTTTTATAATAAATAAAGTAATTTTAACCTTATAACTATATTAAGCAGTAACTTTTAAGTACTTAAAAAGTAAAACTTATAGTAGCTTTACTTAATAGTATTAATATTTTCCTAAATTTATTTATAATAATTAAATAAAATTTAAAAACAGGCTTAATTAAAACTAGTAGTAATAACTAAATAAGCTTTATATTTAGCTTAATTATAAATAAAGGTATTTTTATATATTAATTAAAGTTAAAACTAATTTTAAAGTACTTTAAAAAATAAAAAAATATACTTTAAAGTAATTTATAAAAATTAGAATAATTTTTTAAAGTCTTAATAATAAGCAACCTTTTTATATAATAACTAATAAATATATAATACTCCTCCCAAGGGCAAAGCTTTTAAATAATTTAAAAAAAATAAATATAATATATAATAAAAATATTTTTTAACTACCATATTTAAATATAACTATAAAAATCTTTTTTTTTAAAAAATATTAGCCTAATTCTAAAACTAGTTTAGCCTAAAATAAAAGTAATTTTATATAAAGCTTACTAGTTATTTACTTTATATATATATATTTATTATAATACCCTTAATACTAATATTATAAAAATAAAAAAACTAGTTAAAAAACCCCTGCACGAAAGTAATAAGGCTAAAAATTTTTTTAAAAAGTAAAAAATATTTATTTATAGTCTTAATATTAATACAAACATGTAGTAATATAAAAACTAAAAGTAGTTAATAATTAGTTTTAAAAAAAAGGTAAAATATAAGTAAGTAAAATACTTAAAAAGTACTTTTTAACTTACTTTTACCATACTTTAGCAGGAATATAATAAAAATAATTTTATTAAAAGCACCCTTAACATGCTTATAAAATTTATTAACTTTAAAAAAGTTTAGTAAGGCTAAAAGCTTAATTTACTTATTAAATATATAAATAATTATAATAATATTTTTATAAATAACAAGCCTCTAGTAATAATATTTTTTAAGTAATTAGTAATTAATTTTTAAGGCATAAAATAAGTTAAATATTTTAAAGTTTAGCTTAATTAAAAGCTAAAATTATATATTAATTATTTTTTAATTTTTAAAGTAAAGTAAAGCCCTTTTTTTTATAATAATAATAAAAAAATAATCTTGGTTTATAAAGCTATTATAAATTTAAAATAATATTTAGCTATTATATTATTAATAAAAATTTTAAAAGGCTAAACTTTTTAAAAAATAACTTAAAAGTAGTTTAATATTAAATAAAATTACTTATAAAGTAGTTTATATACCTATTATAAGGTTAGGATTTTATATCTTATAAATAAGCTTAATAATCTTATTAAAAATAGCTTTTAAAAATTAATTTAGTAAAGGGGGAGAATAGGTATATATATTTTAAAAAATTATTATAATAAAAAAACATGCTAATTAATTTAAAAAAATAAAAATATTAAATATAACCTTATATTTAATTTTTTTTTAAATTTTTTTCCCCTTATGGGTGGCTTTGGCCTAAATAAAGTAATTAATAAGTAATTTTAAGGTTTTAAAAAAGGATACTTATAAAACTAGTTTTATTTTTAAAAAACTAGTTTTAATTTTATATATTATACTTTTTTTTTAACTAGTAATAAGCTTAATTATATTATATTTTTTAAAATTAACTAGGGCTAAATTTTTAAAGCAAGCCTAAAATAGCTTAATATTAATATTTTAAGCCTAGTTAAATAAGCTAAATATAAAATACTTATTAAAATTATCTTAATTATTATACAGGCATGCTATATAATAATAATATATATTAAAAATATTTTAAAATAATTAAAAATTAATTTATACTTTAAAATTAAGGCTATTTATTAATATAACATGCTTTTATAAAATAAGCTTATAAATAAAAATTGCCTGTAAATATGCCTTTTTATTTTTAAAGTATTTTTAAGTTACTTAAAAAAGGCTAAATAAGCTTAGTTAGTAAAGTAATTTTAAAATAATAAAATTAATTTTAACTTACTTATATATAACTTTAACTTTTAAAAAAGCTTTACTTATTATAATTTTTTTATACTTATTATATATTTTATTTAAAATTTTTTTTTAACCTTTTAATAGGTAATATATTATAATTTTAAATTTAAATACTTATAAACCTTAACCTTAAAGTAATTAAAGTAAAATTTATTATATATTTACTTAAAAAACTAGTTAAAAATTTACCTTATATTTTTAACTTTTATTTTATAATATATAAACTAAAGTAATTAATAATTAATTTTTAAAAAATATAAATTTATATATATTATATATATTTTTTTAGGACTATGCGCCTGTTATTTTATTTATATAAATAATATATATATAATTATTAAAATTAATAATAAAATACTTTAGTAAGTAATTAATAAATTAAAAATAATAAGTTAAAATAAAATATATTTAACTAGTAATTACTAGTATTAATACTAGTAGCTTTTAAAAAAGTAATTAAAAAATATTTTAAAAATAATTAAAATTTTTTATATTATATTATTAAAATTAGCTTCCTGGGCTTAATTACACTTTTAAAAAATATTTTATTTTTATTTATTAAAAAAGCCTAGTTAATTTATAAAAACTTTTTTAATAACTAGCTAAGGTAAAGGTGTTAGTATTAATAAATTAATAAGTATATTAATTATAGGATTATTAAGGGGATTATTAATTAAAGTTATAATAAAATAATTTAAAGTATTATAAAATTACTTTTTTTAAAATACTAATAAAATATAAAATAAAATTTATTAAAAATATAAGGTAAGCTAAAAATTTTAATTAAGCAAGCTTAGCTTGCTTACCTTAGCTTAATTAAGCTGCGGTTAGCTGCAAACGGGGTGGGCCGACCTGTATTCACGTAGGCATCTACCTGTATTTAAGAGAGGTCTGCAAAGAGCTTATTCCTACCATTATAACAAGATATCCTACTGTGTTTAAGTCTGTAGAGGAGAGGATAGCTTAATATTACACGCCTAGCCTAAAGTTTCGGAAGAAAAAAGAAAAGGGCTAAGGCGACTGTGGTCTTAGTCTGGGTCCTTTGGGATTGTTAGGTATGGCATGATTTTAAATTAGAAATAAAACATTAGTCTCTCGCCCTCCTTGCCTTATACTTTGTCCAGTACTCTTATCAGATCCTCCAGTATTCTTGATAGGTAGCTTTCTTTCGGAGGCTAGCTATTCCGTTAAGCTAAGTACAGAAATATAAACCTAGACCTATGAGCCCAGGTACCAGGATAAAACTGCGGGTATAACTAGGCAGCTATAAGTCTAGAAAAAGCCTCGAAGAGATAAAGGAGCTATAGTTGGACTAGAAACCTCCGTTATCAATAAATTCATTGACTAATGAGTCAATAGAACGTCAAAACTGCTCAGCGCTGCTTCGCTGTAGGGCTCGGGCTTGATGAGGACGTACCCCTTCTTCAACGTAGAGTTCCACAGTCAAGGTCAAGAATGTATATCTCTTCGGAACACCTAGCAACATCCCTTGGAAGGAATATATTCTTTAGTACGAATACCCGGCTCAGTATGTAAACCATAACACGCCAATGAAAAGTTAAGGAGGAGGGAGTGCTTTCTTTTTACATTTGAGCGCAAACAAAACATCCGACTGAAGGGCTGGGTAGAAGTCATACGTGTGAGTATGACCGCTAGAGCTAGGGCTTTGTATGGCTCTTACGTGCAATATAGGTACGTGGCGAAGCCATGCCCCATTACAACATCTGCCGGGGGCCTCCGGTGGTAGTAGCACCAACTCCGGAAATGTCTCGTAACCGCAGGTGAGGCTCCAGAACAGTAGTGCAGAAATGGCACACCGCACAAGCTCATCTCTTAGTTTGGCACATCTCTCATATATTAAGCGCTCAATTCGACAAAACAATACCCGCTCAACGCAGTTTCCCCAATGCAAAGCCGCAACGTTTCTCATAATATACATCGAGAGACATCATCTCATTAGACCGGAACCGCCATATCAGGTCCCTTCTTCAGCTCGGTATTCTTAACCGGATGTAGCAGCATAGAGGGCAGGCAGAGTGGTCCGTATAGATCCTCCCTCTACACAAGTCAGCAAAAGAGCCTTCCAATTGGGCGCTTAGTCCAGTCATAGAGGGGGTCTTACCAAATCCCCACCATCATACCAGTTCAGTCCCCACGCATCTTGGTGCTGCAAGTACAGATAAGTAAGACTACTAGAAGCTTGCAAGGAAAGAGCAATGCATCGACCTACCCGACTCCCATCCGTATACTGCCCCGGATCAACCCTATACCCAAGCCAGCGCCGATAAAAGTCCTCCCCGGGCTGCCCGGTAAACATATAACTCATGCGGTAGACGATATGATCGAGCTTATGGTCCCAGTTCCAGAAGCTGTCTTTGCCGCCGTTGATCTTGGCTGGGCCACCGGCAGCTTTATTCACGATGCCGTTCAGCTCCTTGGGCGTCCACTTCCCGTCTGCGTAGATCGGGTGCGGGGCGTAGACGGCTTTGAGGCCGTGCCAGAGCGCAAAGGATGATGGTGTCATTTCTGAAACGAGCGCGACGCCTTCGTCTATTTGTGCATTGTGCATGAGTTGGAGTAACCGGTGGGAATACCGACCCATCATCACAGGCGATGTGCGCCGCGTTGTTTCCTCGAGCGGGAGGTTCCAGAGCTTGTCCCAGAAGACCCAGGTTGTCTCCACGGGATCGAAGATAGGTAAAAAGGTAATGAGGTCTGCATCCTCGCCGACGCCCCATTCGTAGTTGTCGTTTTTGGGGCTTGGGACGGGAGGCTCAGGGCCGACGGGCTTGATCCAGTCGAAGGGGGGCGCGGGACCCCAGACGGTGGCGTCGTTTTTGGTCCGCAGGGACTCGTCGACCATGTGTTTGAATTCGTCCCAGTTCCCGTGTGCGCCGGGGATGTAGAAGTAGGCGTTGCGCTCCCAGAGGTATTTTCTCGGCTGCTGTTTTGCGAAGTCGCTTGCGCGCTCGAGGAAGGGGTAGCTGTGGCCGGTGAAGCGGGCGTCCAGCTCGAACTGCCAGTAGTAGTGGAAGTCGGGGAAGACGGTGGAGAAGATTTGGAGCGGTTGCGGGTATTGGTAGACGGGTCTGGACGGTTAGTGTTGTTAGATATGTCTGGGTTAGGGCTTTAGGTATGCGGGTGGTAGATACCGGTGCTCGTCCACCTTGGGATACCAGCTTTGCAACGTCCGCTCATTGAATAAAACTGTAATGTCCCAGAACTCAGGCGGAATGAACCTCTCCTTGAGTTCTTGGATCTTGCCCTCGTCGGTGGCATACAAGAGGAGGTCGTTGTCCTTCACGTGGGTGAGCAGGAACACCTCATATTCACCACCAGAATGCAGCGACAGCTCCATGATGAGCGACCGAACATGCTGCTTGAGGTTCTCGGTCCACACCATATCATGCCATCCGCGGAGTATCACCGCCGACCGCTTCTTTGGAGTCGGCGAGGATTGACCTTGGTCTTCATCTGGCGGTGGATCGGATTGGATCGGGTTCAGGGGCAGGATACTCGGGCGCGGCGTTTTTCTGGGCTTGTAATATCGGTTCGCATTATGCTCGAAACATTGCGACTGCAGCGTTCCCCAGTTAACGGTATCCCACGGTACAGCGTCGGGGTTCGAGGTTGAGTCTGAGCTATCCTCGGAGTAGCCGTATGCACTGAGGCGGGAGGCACGGGTTGCGCAGGTGTATCCATCCAGCCCGAGAGCCTCGTAGGAGCCATACTTGGGATAGGGAAAGCCTGCATATGTTAAGAAGCCATGTGAGAAGGTATGCGTGAGAGGTAAGCATGCGCAGGTACGCACCCTCCTGTACGCCCGGATAGGCGCGAACCATATCCTCGGCGCTCCGTCGATCCAAAGCCCGTCCACGTGGACCCTCGCAAGCTTTAAATTTACCTTTCCATTCCTTACTCCATTCGCGAGTATTGTAATCAGGGTATGGGTCGTAGACGGCCAGTGCGGGCGGCAGGGACTCGTCCCACGGTTGTACTGTGGCCACTCCGCCAAGGTAGAACTTTTCTTCCCTGTACCACATCAGCAGTTAAACAAACTCTCAGCGCACTGCATACCTCATATCGCGCATTGTGCCCGGTCCCGCGGGCTCAAGGGGGTGCGGGAAGTTGTCGTCGGACGGCCTCCATTGCCGCTCGTGTTGCGCAAAGTCGGACGGTCGCATAACAGAGCGCGGTGGTCGTGAGGCAGCAGACGAGCTCAGCTCATTCCGTCTATTATGCAGCGAATGTAGGACCACGTAGCAAAGGATAGTCAAAAGCAGGCTCACCTGCCATGGGTGCCGACGGATGGGAGCCATGAAGCGAGGGAATGGAAGGGAGAGCCCGCTCAGCATGCTTATAATGACGATCCAGAGCCTCAAAAATGGTAAAGATTGCTGACAGCAGGATGGGACACGGTCTGGACTCAAAAACAAAAACGGCATGGGCTGAGGTGAGACAAGGCTGGAATCTGGATTGACCGGCCTGGGGATGATCTGATTGACTGGCGACGAATTGAGGCAAGCCCTGCCATGTCAACGCCTGACAGGCGAAACCAGACGAGTGGAATGCAGCGCAATACGAGGGGCATGGCGGGGTGCCGTTCTCATAGGGCGGGCCCTCACATCCAAGCGCCGGATGCGGCAGTCAACCACCCCAATTCGTCTGTTGGAAGAACCATGCACGTTATTCTTAGCCTGCGGTAGCACAAGCTTGGTAACCGGTTACCATTGGTCTGTGTAAGCCCGGGATCCCGGAACTCGGGGCTGTGCTCGCCCTCAGGTTTTCAATCGAATGCCTGTCATTATTAGGGATGGACAAAATAGTTGACGGTAATTACGGAAAGTCGAAATTTAAGGATTTTTTCGGTAAGGAATAATTCCTGACGAAAAAATAAAATCACGTGACTTACCGCCTCCTAATCGGGTTAGCGCCTTGGCAGAATTATCGAGCAGAGGACAGCCAGCAAAGCGATAATTCTAACTTCACAGGTTAAGAATTCCCGCATTTAATTGGCTGGCAGAAAAGCTAAGCGCCAAGCTATACTCTTATTAGTTAGTTTAAACCCACTTTTATGGCACGTGATTCATTACTTCGTTAGTAATAAATTAACCTCTGTCAGCAATTTTGGGTAAGGAATTATTCTTTACGGTAAATTGTACAACCCTAGTCATTATAACTCACCCCCCGCCAACAAAATGCGCAGCCTCGAGTCCCAGCGAGGCCGTGAAGAGATCGAGCTATAAGCAACGCTCATATGAAGATATCTGCCTTAGGATTCGCCATTAAATAACTTGCTTGTTCCACAGACGCAACCCATGATTGCCGCCCGGTGTTTTCTTTTTCTCGCTGGCCGAACCAGACCCTGAAGCTGGGGCTCTTGGGAGCCGGACTCGCTCTGCGCGGCTGCCTCCTGCACGCAGGATGGTTAAGGATACCGAGAAGATGGAGTGGCACTTCAGCAGGGAGTCACCTTATAAGGAGCCTTTGTCTCCCCGGCTCGTTCGTCCTTTCAGATTCTGCTCACGACACTCCTACCCCTGGCTCTGCTTGTGCTACGTCACAAAACAGAGATGCTGCAGCGGACGCGCTCTCGACTCCCCTTCCTTATCCTCTTCCTCTTCCTCGACGCGCTCGCTAAACTCACCGGCGCCCAGTCGACCTGCTACTTCCCCACACCAGGGATCATCGCAGAACACCACGTTTCTTGCCGCCCCGGTCAATACAGCCACTGCTGCCCGCGCAACTCAATCTGTTTAGACAACGGCGTGTGTCTGGGCACCACCCCGCCGTACGTCTTGTCGCGGGGCAGCTGCACTGACCCCATGTTTGAAATCGAGCAGTGCACCAAGCATTGCCGTAAGACCGGGCAGCCCCTTTAGAATGAGGCATCATACGCTGATCCATGTTTCTCGGATCTAGTCACCGTCAACCCCTCCGCCGACTGCATGATCGTCATGTTCAGTAACGACCGCATAAACGGCATCCAGTACTGCTGCAACTCCATCAAAAACAACCCTAACGTTAGCGACCCGCTGCCGGCGTGCTGGTATGGATCGAAGTTCGGGATGGAACAAGGAGCCATGATGCCTGGCGTCGCCGCCCTGCAGGATTTGGTCACCGCCAACAACACGAATACCACCCGTACCAACACCACAGGCGCCTTCTCGGATTGTCCAGAGTGCGAGGAAACCAATGACGTGGCGATCGGGGTCGGTATCGGCGTGCCATTGGGAGTGATGGTGCTTACAGCGGTCGCCTGGGCCTTGTGGGAGAGAAGGAAACGGGTGAATGCTGTTGTTCCCCTTGCTCAAGTTAGCCCTACGCCTGAATATCCCCCGCCGGCACAGAAGCCCGCTCCTCAGCCCAATGAATTGATGGGCCACCCCGATGTTGTCGAGCTGGAGTCGGACTATCGGAACAGGCATACGGGCTACAATCTGTGATGGGCATGACGAGGATGACCGGTAGATCTAAAGTAGTGGCATAAGCTCCTTAACTGTGAGAGTCAATCTTCTCGGTCATTGGGCCTTTTCTGATTATCAGCGGTGGTCGTAATTCAGGGTAGTCATCCAAAAGGGTATTAAACCAGACCCGTAGCTAAAGTACAGGATAACGCTCTTCGCTTTGTAATGGGTAGAGAAGCTAACGGCCTAACGGTTATGTTCAAGGTACCTAGGTTACAGCCTGTTTGGTGGCCCACAGGAATATGTTTTATCCCGGCAGTAGAAGGTGTTCGCCTGGCAGCAGAGACTGTAAACCCACCCTGAAAAGAAAACGGATGTTTCCTACTTTCGTAAACCCTGTCATGCAGCTACTTCACCCTGATGACCCAGCCTACCACAGCCAGCCACGTAGGGATGTGCCTCGATCAATCCCTAACTTGCTGGCTAATATTGCCACCAGAAACGACACGAGCCGCACCCCGGGGCTGCTCCTCCTCCAGTCCTTCCGGCTCAGTCAACCTTTGGTGTGTAGCACAGAGCTATAGCAACGCACGTCAGGAAATGCCACAGCAAGGACGCTCGGCGTCAGATTTTGTCTTACGGTGCTCCGGGGTTGGAAGGCGCGACGAGGGGCCCCGGGGCACCTGCGCGCGATCTTCACACCTCTCGTTCGACGTTCTCCTAACCCCAACAACAATCCATTTCTTTGCATTGCGTACTTAGTACTGGACGTGCTTTGTTTGGCGTACCTCGATCCGCCGACTCGTCGTTGGTATTCGAAAGCACCTCTACCCCTTAACTGATTCCAACTCGCTCACTGGCCCGCGCAACAGTACCTTGATCACCTTCGATCTTCCAGCTTGGCTCCTACCGGTCGGAATTCTATTCCCAGACGTAGGAGAAGGTTTCGGGTCTGTTGCCATCCCCTTGACATCCGGATATATCGATGGATCCCTTAAGCGCCCTCTCCGTCGCCGCGGCCGTGGTCGCCTTTGTCGACTTTGGTGGGAAACTGGCCAACACGTACTTTGAAGTCCGGGCGTCGATTAAAGGACAGCCAGCTGAAATACTAAACCTTGACGCTTCCGCTGCTGATCTGTCGTCTGTCGCTTCGACCGCTCGGGAAAACGTCAAGAGCTTGAGCCTCAGCTATCCCCGGCATGCAGAATCCCTCTCTCGTTTGACGACTGAGGTAACTCAGATTGAAACGAAAATAAAACATGCTATGGATAAATTGACTGTGAGTCCAAAGAGCTATTTTACCAAGCGAGGATCAACAGTTGCTGTGGCGGTCCGAACTGTCTGGTCGGCATCGGAGTTGGAGCAGTGGAACAAACAGCTGGAAAGGATTCGTGATCAGGTTATGATGAACGTTCTGATGTGTGTATGGTAGGTGTAGCCCAGTCAACCCTCAGTGGTAGAGGCTAACCAATACAGGGAGGAAACACGAAACACCGACAGTAAGACTGAACAAGTCCTTCAAGCTGTCGAGCGTATCAAGAAGGCAATGGAGACATTGACAGACGAAGGTGGAGGAACGGCAGCTGGCCTCCTATCCCCGTCATCCTCAAAGCCGAATCCACAAAAGGTATATCAGGCTCTCTGGGAATCGACTGCCTGGGTTGACATTCCGTCAAACTTGCCATCGCCTCGTGTTCTGAACCCCCCTTTGCATACCATGTCAGATCTTGGAGGGGCTGCAGAGGAGCGAGAGCCGGATTTCACAAAGAGAATCCTTCGCAGTCTCTATTCTAAGGAGATGGATGACCGTACCCACCAAATTCGGCCGGCCTATCCAAACACCTTCTTGTGGCTTTTTGAAGAGCGGAACCATGGCGATGAAACCAACCCGCTTGAGCTCAGCTTCCGGACATGGCTCGCATCACAGGACGAGACAACGTTTTGGATAACAGGAGTTCCAGCATCTGGCAAAAGTACCCTGATGAGGTTTATTTCGGAACACCCGCAGACCGGGGATATATTGAGGCAATGGGCCGGTGAGGACGAGCTTCATATAGCAAGCTTTTACTTTTGGAATCCCGGCTCGACGGTCCAGAAATCGCGCGTCGGCCTTCTCCAATCATTGCTCTATACGCTGGTGAAGGATCGGCCAGACCTGGCAGAAATTGTTGCAGCAAGGCGTCGGCTTTTCTTTGATCTTTCCGAACAAGCCGCAGAGCTGCCCGAGTGGGAATGGACAGAACTATGTGCGTGCTTCATCAGGCTTGCTTCCAGATTCAAGGTCACGGGTGCTCGGCTTGCCCTCTTTATTGACGGTCTGGACGAATATGAGGACTTCGTTGAAGACCACCCAAAGTCCATTAGTATGACCAATGAATTGGTCCAGTTTCTCAACACCCTGCAGAGTGAATATGGGGTCAAGCTCTGCGTGTCGAGTCGACCATTGAACTACTTCCGGGACAAGTTCAAGGACTGCCCTACACTAGCCATGCAGCAACTGACAGAACCAGACATTGATCTCTATGTTGAAGGTCGCCTCCAAGAAAGCGAGGCCTTCAAGGAAATCCGAGATTTGCAGCCGGAGGGAGTTAATCAGCTGATTCAAGACCTCAAAGCAAAAGCACAAGGTGTTTTTCTCTGGGTTGCTCTTGTGGTTGAGCAGCTTCTTCTCACCAGCATGGACAACCCAAAGATGGAAGCGTTGCAAAAGACGCTGAATGACCTGCCAGCAGACCTCAACAAACTATACGACACTATCCAGAGGCAGATAGGGCCGGAAAAGGCAGAGGAGGCTTCGAAACTGTACCAGCTCCTGATGGAGTGGAAGAGGCTCTACAATAGACCGATATCGGCAACTCTTCTCTGGCTTGCAAATACGAATCCTATAAATCAGCCTGAATATCCGGACGATGATGCGGAGTGGCGCATTATCAAACTTACTAAGAGGCTTCTTGAGGGCCATACACGGGGCATGCTGCAAGTGTCTATCATTGGGACATACAGCACAACGGTTGACTTCCTCCATAGAACCGCATATGACTGGATTCGAGAACCGCAGAATTGGAATGAAATAGTCCGCAAAGGCCCAGCAGAGTATTGCCCCACTGTATCGCTCCTTGCAGTTGTTGTATGCTCTGCCAGATCTGCCAGTGACTCAGTCGTCCGTACCAGTAATCTTGGCGAGAATTATGGAAAGCAAATCTTTCAACACGCAGGGGAGGTTCCTGACACCTCCAGAACCCGAACCCAGCTTGTTTCCATCCTCGATAGCCTTGATCCGGGACCTTTCCGCGGAAGAAAAACCCCAAAATACCATGGTACAGCTGTACAGAACTCCATGATGTGGGCAGCAGCATATGGATGCCATTCCTTCCTCGAAGCCAAACTCGGGCCCCCGACGCCTGGTCGCCACCGCTTCCAACTTTTCAGTCGATGGGCTCAGCCACTTGAAAACCGCCTCCTCCAGGTAGCTTTATTCGGCGACGAGATTAAAATGGATGCGTGGGAAGCAACCAAACGACTCCGGACCATGAAAGTTTTGCTCGAGCGAGGTGCCCGGATAAGTTCATCTATGATCAAAGCGCTCAAGATATTGAAAGAAGAGACTTACTCGAGACAAAAGGAGGTGTATGCGTGTCTTCTACTGAGTTTAGCAAGGCGTCGCGACATACTCTCTGTTTTTGACGCAGAGGTGCAAGCTGCATTCCCGGATCAAGCCGTACAGGAAGCTCGCCGGACACGGTTTCTAAGAGACCAATTACAGTGGTTCAATCCAGTCGGTTAACAGGCAGTATGTATGTCCATATATAATTTGGGTTACTTTTGGTATTCTAATTAACACCCACTTCGGACTAGCAGATCGTTGAGTTAGGGCTTGGACATTCAAAAAAGAACTTGGGGAGACACCAGTTTTGACCTTTTCTGTACTACGTGAAGTTTATGAGCGATAGTATCTTGCAGCGTGAAGGAACTCGAGGTTTTAGAATGCTTGGTTAGCGACTGCAGTCTCTGAATGTCACCCTAGCTGTGATTGCGTGTCATCGTCTCAATGCGATTCCTCATATCGAATGCCCGAAGTCTGACAATGCAGCCCGCGCAAAGAGCTGGCCACGGTAGCAGCTACATCATCTGTCAACTCGCCTTACTCTAGACCAGTGTCAATCAGACTATAAAGGTTGTCAATTCGGCTCCTCTCCTGACATCATACTGAGGCACGAATCACATGACCAGCAGCCTTGTCATAACAGACCCCATGCTCAACCAAGCTGGCAAATAAGGTGTCCTATATCCAAGCCAGTACTCTGTATTGTCTCAAAGCAGGATGAGCATCACCGGGTACGCTCTAGTCGTGGGAGGAGGTCAGTAACTCCAACCCCAGCTTCCTTCCCCATGCCCCACCCGCCACTGGACTAACAGCCAGAAAAAGGCACCGGCATCGGCCGCGCCTGTGCCCTAACTCTCGCGAAAGCCGGCGCAGAAGGAATCCTCATCGCCGATATCAACGTTACCGCTGCATCAGAGACAGCGCGCCTGTGCACTAGCATGAGACTCGTGGCCAACTCACCCATTTCCTTCCTCGCCTTAGCAACGCACGTCGACATCACAGATCAAGGGTCTGTGGACGCCGCTGTTTCCGCGATGATCGAGCGTTTTGGACACATGGATTACTGCGTTAACTGCGCGGGGATTGGACCAAATAGCCACGATGAAATCGCGGACGCCGATACTGGCGCGTTCAAGCAGATGCTGGATGTTGATGTCACTGGAACCTTTCATGTTATCCGGGAAGCTTCCCGTGTATTTTCAGCGACAGCGGGTTCAAGGGGTGGTTTGTGTCGACGCTTTTGCTGGGTTAGCATTACATCATAACACTGAACGAATCTAACGGTTATCTAGCTGCATGGTTTGGATCGCTCGTCAACGGCCCCATCGCCGACCGATTCGGGCGCAAGATGTTAATCAACCTGGCTGTTGTTGTCTTTGTAATTAGATCGGCTATCCAATGTAGTGCAACCAACATCCCCATGATCTTCGCCGGTAGAGCGGTTGCTGGGTTGGCGGTTGCTGGGTTGGCGGTTCCATGGTATGCTCACCATGGTCGTTCCGCTGTATATCTCTAAGGTGTCCATACCTGAGATTCGGGGGGGGCTTGTTGTTGTGCAGCAGTGTTTGTCTCGCCATCCCCTCATACCTCTCAAGCAGCCCGTTGACGCTGACAGTATCCGTCACGATCGGCATCCTTGTCAGCTACTGGATCGACTATGGCACAAACTGCATTGGCGGGACTCGCTGCGCCCCGGATGTGCCCTACGCCGGCAGTTTGTTTGATCCGTATATCGATGTACCGGAAACTGGCTGCACAGGGCAGTCTGAGGCATCCTGGCGTCTGTCACTTGCCATCCAGATTGCGCCTGCAGTAATCCTAGGTATTGGCATGTTGTTCTTCCCGGATTCGCCTCGATGGCTGTTGATGACAGAGCGGGACGACGAGGCGCTTTCTTCATTGTCTAGGCTACGTCGGCAGGCGACCGATAGTTCGGCTCTGCGGAGTGAGTATTTGGAAATCCGGGCGTCCATCATGCTGGAGAATAGCTTCGCGAGAGAGAAATTTCCAGGTCTCTCTGGTGTCAGACTTCACGCTGCTTAGGTATGTGAGGCATGTCTGGACATAGCATAAGTTAACATTATACAGTATATATTCTTCCTGACGACATGGGCCCGCTTCAGGAGACTCGCAATCCGGTGCTGTGTCATGTTCTTCCAATAGTTCATGGGCTGCAATGGTATGACCATCCCATACTCCATCTTGCTGTATTTACAGGCCGAGTTTTAACAGAATGGCAGCCATAATCTACTACGCACCAACAATCTTCGCCCAGCTCGGCCTCGACGGAAACACCTCTTCTCTCCTTGCGACCGGTGTCTACGGCATCGTTAACTGCCTCAGCACGCTGCTGGCTCTCTTCTTCATCGACAAAGTTGGCCGTCGCGTCCTCCTGATGGCCGGTGCAACCGGGACTTGTATCTCGCTGGTTATTGTAGGCGCGATCGTGGGGGCGTATGGTGCTAGCCTTGTAGACCACAAGGCTGCGGGGTGGGCGTGGATCGCGTTTATCTATATCTACATTGTGAACTTTAACTATTCGTTTGGTGAGTATTGTGGTATCTTAACTTGGGTTATAAAGATCTGACACTGTATAGCCCCCATTGGATCCATGGATGGGTTCTCCCGTCAGAGATCTTCAACCTTTCGATCCGATCCAAGGCAATCTCGATCACGACGTCGGCGACTTGGATGTGTAACTTGTGAGCATACCGTTATAGCATTCTCCTCGGCGGTTGCTAACGATCGTCCGTTTATTTAGCATCATTGGCCTGGTCACCCCGGACATGCTCGAGACAATCTCCTGGGGCACATACATCTTCTTCGCGGCGTTCTATCTCCTTGCGCTTGGGTTTACATTCTTCTTCATTCCCGAGACTCGCGGGAAGGTGCGTGCGATTCTCCCCATCTCAGCCCCTCAGCTTTAGAGACACTGACCAATTTGTTGGCATGTATAGACACTCGAAGACATGGACCTTATCTTTGGTGATACAGCGGCATATGAGGAGAAGACGCGCATTAAGCGTATTGAGGCGGAGCTACACGGGATACCTATTGACGATGGAAATGAGGCCATGAAGCCAGTGGAGGGGCATGCAGAGGTTGTGGATGCCGTTTGATGGCACCTATGAACCCATGGATGGTACCCTAATTTCAAGGTTATAACCGCAGTGTGCGTAAATGTTGAGTAATTATTAAAGAAGATTTAGGTAAACCATCAAACAATGACTGGAAATCCTTGCTCCAGGCATCTGCATTTTGCTTTCGGCTTCCCTGGCAGTGGCAGTGGTGATTCGTGCATCAAGATCCTTCGGCACAGGGCTGATTCCTCTGTGGTCTCAGGTATGTTAAGAAACGCCAACCGATGAAGCAACTGCGGAGGCCAGGGAAACGTGTTGGTTGACAATGCTCGCTGTATTAGTTTGTGTAACATTCCACGATAATCATGGGACGCAGCGGAGGTGATTGCATTAGCAAGCACTTTCTTATCTGGCTTAACCGCTTCTAGCAACAATTTAGCTATAAAGACATGCCCAGCACGGACTGCTTCGGTCAGCGCAAGGGAAGCGTCTACCACAAAGGAATCTGAATCATTCGTCCGATAAATCCATGCGGAGACCAGGTCATTAAATCCATGCATAGCCATGAGCGGCAGAGACAACAAGTAGCCGCGGTCCAGACGGGTGCACGGATTAGAGAGAATATATTCACTTGAGACCAGGCGTTGCGTGCTTGGTGATTCAGGAAAAACTGTACTGCCTGCTGGAAGGGCCAGTGCGGACCAAAGAGGCGATAATAGACTGGCCAGTACAATATGGCGTATGCAACAAGGTTTCAACGATTGGTATAGGAAGGCGCTCGTCGCAGCGAAATATCGCAGTCACAAAAGTCCCAAATCTTCTCTTGTACATCAACATCACAGAGATACTCCAAGCATATTTCTGCCAGGCGAGAGTGGTGTTCCATAACATTGCATTCCCGTAGAGTCCCCGCATCTAGATTATTCAAGCGCGACGCTATAATGGACGTTTCAAGGTTACTTAGGGGCCGGACAGCGCACTTAGTAATACGTGGTGGTACTGCGCAGTATCTAGGTACTGGGGTTAAAATATAAGCATTTGGGTTAAGAGGGCGGCTGTGAGTATCGAATGGCTGCTTGTTGGTATATTTATTAAGATTAATTGTTGGCCACCCAGAAAGTTTTAACTTGATGTGTTCTGCTTCTTAACTCCCGATAATCCAGGGAAAGCGGTCTCGGTGAGCCTGGGTCATTGGTGATAACTTCTCCACAAACCATACCCACGACTCATCACACTTGTCAAGCCGACTAACTATTAGGGTCAAGGGGCTCGCGCCCGTGTATCCTCGCATTAACACCAGTACCTGATACAGGTTATTTAAGCTCCAGCTCCGATTGCTATACATTTCTTGCATTATATAGACATAGTCATATGCCCAAAGACGCCCAAAGCGGCTGAGCATAAAAGCTATGATAGTCAACAGTAAGGCTTGGACGTTATTGCGACAGATGTCGTGCTGATTGAATTCAAAAATGAAAGCGGGACTTTCTACCAACTTATTAAGGCGTCCGTAAAGTTCGTGCATAATGGCGGATATGCCAGAGGTTCCATGTACATGGAGTACGGTATCTCCATGTTGACTTAGCCAGTGCTCGTAGGGTTGGGTGTTCATGATTATATCGGCGCGGTGCCTGATTGACGCCTTGGATGGCAGAATGGGAGGAGGATAAAGTGGAGTGGATTGGGATAGAGCAAGGTGATAAAGATCCATGGTTATTTCCGTATTCCTTGTACTCTCGAGAGCGCCTTTAAACTGGTCAATTGCGTCTGGCGACAACAGCTCTACTTTCGATTCCCAAGGCCCCTCAACGAGACGTAGGTACGAAGCCTTGGTTCTGAAGACCAGCTCAAACGGGATCTCATAATAAGAGCAGGGGCTGGCGAGTATACTTGCTGGGGCTGATTCCTCTACCGTTGGGGTGGATGAGCCCTAAGAACTTCGCAGTCAGCATATGTCACTTGCTGCTGGGGGATGAATGATGCTGGGAATCTAACTGGGAATTCCTTGATACTTTCTTCACCATCGCTATCACTACCGGAACCTTCTTTTCCCTTCCCGTTGAGATCATCCTCCGGTTCGGTCAGAATAGTCGTGACCCTGTTGGATACCAGATTGCAGACCACCGCCCTCGATAGATACCTCGTCTCGCAGAAGTCGCTGTTGATGGCCTGCACTGCTCGTGCGAGCTCGCTGATCTTCTGCACTGAACCAGATGGGAAAGAGGAGTTGAGGGAGACAAGTTCCCCGATATAATCCTCACTCTGTTTGATCGAAGAAGCTCTATGTGGGCAGCTCGCAAACACCCAATCCATTGCGTTAGAGAAAGCCTGCTCCACAATTCACTTCTATTCTCACCAAACCCGATGTACAGTAGTCCAAGTGGTTATAAATGACCGGTTTGAGGCATGCGAGAATGAGGGCCTAAAGAAGGTCAGTAATGCACACTCGATCAATGTTTCGTAGAGGCAGCGGCTCGTACGACCTTCTTGACCAATATTCCGCCAATGGCCAGGGCCACGAAGACGTATCGGTTGTTGAAGCTGTCCTGCTCCTCTTGATACAGGCCGGTTGGTGAGCTCATACCTACTACGTCGTTCAGTGTCTCCCGTGGTGGCTGAGATTGCTTATGTTGAATGAGGCTTTCGACCAATCTCGCGGCCTCCGTTTCGATCCCACATTTTGTGAATATCTCAGGATTTGACGTCTGGACATCGTAGTTGTAGTCTTGAATTGTGTTGTCACCCCAGAGACCCATGCTCTCCAGCCAAGGCTGCCATGTTTCCCATCGCTTTTGGTTTTTCCGCTCACGATCGATGATCCCGTGCACCAAAATCACGTATCTGTCATTGTACCCAGTTAGCAAACTCTCACTGCTTGCGAGCCAGAGATCAATGTTGCTTACACATTTAAGGTTCCATCCTTCACAGTAATGAGTTCCGATGGGTGTATATCTGTCTTGAAAGGGACACCGTGGAGATTTTCCCTGTGGCCTGAATGGATTACCACTTCCCTAGTCTCCGTTGAATTGAGTGCTTCTGACTCAGGGCCTTGATTCGTGGCCCGGTTTTGTTCACAAATTGCTGCCGGCTGTACGGACATGGTGTTCCTTACTAACGCTCAATGCTTGAAAACTGTACGCAAGGAAAGCAAGACATGGACACGGTTGACGCGGTCGAGCAACACTGATCCAGAATGTTGCAGACGAGATCAGGCTAAGCAGCGTTTGAAGGAGCCTATTGCCACAAATGGCAGGAAAGAGCGATGGTGCTCCCCGTGCAGTGAAACTAACTCGTGCGGCTGGAACCTAGGACCAACAGAACAGATGTTCTACCACGGTCTTAAAAACTACCTGGAACATGCATTTCCCAAAGACAAGCTACGGCCTCTCTCATGACAAGCGCTAGTCCGCGACCAAAGTAACCCTTGGGCACGGCGAGCTTAATGACGTCCTAGGGAACTACTGAGCGCCCATGTCGGGAACTCCGTCCGACCAATGGATACGGAAACATTACAAGCTGTCTTGTGCGACGCGACAGCAAAGGATAAATCGATTGGCGGTGATTTGACGCTCAGATAGTTTAGGTAAGGTGAGGAGTTGTGACTAAAAGCCACTATAACCACGGAGCATATAATAGGGGCGAGGTATCTAGAAGATGCACTACGGAGTAGGCCTTATGGTCAATGCAAGAAACGAAGATTATGTGCCCTCAAGATGACGTCCAAGGATGCAATCAAGGAACTTCGCACCTTTAAAATCAATCTCACCCCAGATAAAGGCAAGGGAGGGTTGTTTCGCACGAAAAATCCGCCCGAGCAACCATATCAGCGGGAGACCGTTCACAACAACCAACAGGGAATCCATGTCAAATGCTCGCTCCTCGACGTTGTTCACGGAAGGTGGTCCCCTACAAGCACAGAATCAGATGCCACTTTAATTGTATTCGGCTTTTGCTTTGACACTACTGGAGCTCCTGCCAGGGCGAGGATTGCGGCTGCCACTATCACCGTCACGTTTGCGGGCAAATCCGCCAACAATAATCATCCCGGCGTGGCCGATCTCTCGCTGAATGGGACCTACAGTTTGGTTAAAAAAGAAGATACCAAAACAATTGCCAGGGGGTATGATGTAAAGATCGGTACTAACGTTGCGAACGCCGGCCAGGTCGCCTTGGCCAAGAACTACAGTAAAGTGGTCACTTGTCAGGTCTCGGATGCGACTCACGTGAGCGGCACGTCGTGTATGATTGGAGTCGATTGGGATCCTGAGAATGCCGTCGAATAAAAGTTGAAGGAAAATGCGACACTTCAGACAGGGGTGCCTGTGTACCTACGAGCAGGAGTCTTACTCAAGCGGTCCACCCTCGCCCCTTTCCAATGCACACTCGAAATCAACAGTAAAGTGGATGTTAGATTGTTGGAGCGTAGTATACTGCTTGCCCCACTATAGCCCTTGCCTATTAGCTTAGTTAGCCACACCAAGTATAGCTTTATTATTATAGCCTAGCTAAATATAATTTTTAAGCTTTTATTTTTAAAAGGTTATATGCCCTAGGTAGCTTTTTTTATTAAAATATTATATTTACTTATATATAACTACTTTTTTTATTACTACCTTTTTTTAAAATTTATTTACTTTAAATATTTATTAAGTTAAAAATATTTTTATATAATATTAGGATTTTCCACCGCCTAGTATAAATTTTTTAATTACTTATTTTATATAATTTTTATATTACCCTTATATATTAAGGTTATATAAAAATTTATTTATAATATAGCTAATATTACTATTATTATTTTTAACCTTTATAAAGTTATTATATAGCTTAATAATTAAAAAAACTATTATTTATAATATAAATTTTTTAAAATTATACTTTAATTTAAATTACCTTGTTTTTAGCCTATTATTATTAAAAAAGTTTTTTTTTTTATAAGTATTTGCTAAAGCAAGTTATTATTATTATAAAATATATTAATAAAAATAACATGGCTTAAAATTAAGTTACTAAGCTTATTATTAAAAACTAAATTAATATTTAAACTTTTTAAAATATTAAAATAAAAGTAAAGCAAGGGCGCTAAACGTAATATAACTTTTTTTTATTATTATTTTTATAATTAATACTTTATATATAATATATAAACTAAATTTTTAGCCTTTAAAGTATTACCTAAGCCTTTTATTATTTATAAAAGCTATATAACTTATTTAGTGCTAATTTTTTTTTAAAAAGCTAGTAAATACTTAATATAATAAGATATATTAATTAATAATTAAAATAGTTTCTTGCAAAGTTTAGGAATATTATTACTAAGCTAATAATTATTTAAATTTTTAATTAATAGGCTATATGGTATTTTTTTACTATAATAATTTTTAGCTTATATAATATATAGCCCTTTATTACTTAGTTATATATAATATTTTATTAAAATATTAATAATATTTATTTACTTTTTTTATAGTTTAAACTTAATTAAATATAAATATTTAAAATTACTTAATATATTACTAATACTACTAGCTACTTTAATTATAATAGCTTTATCCTAATTAAGAATTACAATATTATATAGTATATATATTATTAATTATATAATAGTTATTTTTTTTTTACCTGTATTAGGAATTTAGTAAATACCTAGTTAAAAAATAAAGGTAATTTTAAAAATACTAGTACTAGCGCTTGTTAAGGCCGCGGTGGTAAATCTAAATATTATAAAAAAAAAAAAGGTAAAAAAGGCCGCGGTGTTTTTACCTTTATAAATATTATATAGGTAAAAAATATTACTACTAGCGCTTTGTAATAATTAGCTTAGGAATTAACTTAAGGTTTTTTATTAGCGCCTCCGCCTAATACTTTATAAGCCTTTTTAAACACTAATATAGTTAGTATTAATTTTAACTTTATATACATAAACTTTATATTTATATAATTATTAGATTTTAGTGCTAATAAGCTAAATCTTTATATTAAATTAACTTATATAAATATTAAACTAGTTATTAATAATAGTTAAATACTTAACTTTAATGCCTTTTATTATATAATATACTTTAAGCACGACTTTATATTATTTAAATATACTAAAGTTTTGGTTAAGATAGCTAATAATAGCAAGTTTTTTACTAAAGGCTATAGTAATATTATATTAGGTATTATTAATAAGTTTAGTATATAATAAATTAGGAGTTTTTTATTAAAAAATATTTAGTACACACCTAGCTTAGCTTATAATTTACTATTAATTAAATAGCTTATAAATAATAATATTTATATAATATTTAATATTAATACTATTATTAAATTTATATAATATAAATCCCTAGTTGCATACGCTACCTTGCTTAAATTTTATTATTATTTTTATTTAAATATTAATACTTTTTTTAAGGTAATTACCATGTTTATAAATACTTTTATACTTAGTTAAAGTATAATTTTACTTAAGGGTTTAATAATAGCTAGGGTAAAGGTTTTTAATAAGGTAATTTTTATATATTTAGCTTATTAACAGGCTGCCCATATATTTAAAAAAAAATTAAAAAAATTTTTTAATATATTATTAGCTTTAAATTATATAAGGGCCTGCTAGTTAAATAATATAAGCTATATATTATTAATAAAAAAATAGTGCTTTTTTTAATAAAGTAAAATCTAACTAGGAATTTTAGCCGCTGGCTAGGTAATATTATATATATAAATATTTACAAGCCTATATTAATACACGGGTAAATAAGCATTTTATATTTTATTATATTTATTAATAAGGCCTCCTAGTTTTACTAGGTATTTATTATAAAAAAAAAAAAAAACTTTTTAAAAAATTTCTTTAACTTTGTAACTAGCTATAAATATAACTAAAGTTAAAAATAAAATATATTTACTATAATAATGCTTTTAAATATTAATTACTAAAGTTATATTATAAAAATTATGGTATAGTTTTTAATTTAATACTAAGATATTACTTAGTACTAAACCTAATTACTAAGGTAAAAAATTACTATATTATTAAACTAGTTATATTTATTATAATAAAAAACTAACTTTTAAATTTTTTTTTAAAATTACCTAGTTCTTGCCGTTATTTATATTTATAACTATTTTTATTATAAAATTATTAGTAAAACGCCCTATAAAGCACTTAATAAAATATAACCTAATATTTTTTACTAGCGCGCGCTAGGATATAAATACTTTTACCTTATTTTTAAAAAAATATATAAAATAAAAATAAACCTTTACATGGTTAAGGGCTGTTTTATTAAATACTTTAAAAGTTTATATAAAGTTTATAACTTAAAATTAAAGCAAGTTATTACTACCTATAATATTATTTTTAAAAAGTTAAGTACTTCCCTCCCGCTACCTATTAATAAATATAATTTTAATACTTCACGCCTTATTACTAGCAAGGTAAATAAAAAAAAATTATGCCTTTAAAAATAAAAATATACACCCTTAGGCTTTAAAACTTTATTAAATTTTTATAAAAATATTTTTATTTTTTATAACTTTATTTTTTAACCTTTTAAAATAAATTTAAAATAAAAAAAACTATTTTAAAAAAAATTTTTTAATAGTATTACTTACAACCCGGAGTGGCTCTAAAAATATTAATTAATTAATATTTTTTTTTTAATACCTATACTAAACTTTTTAATTTAAAAGTTATATAATATAAAGCCTTAATATTATCCTGCTTTAAATCCCCGCCCTTTTTTTTAAAAAAGTAATTTAAGTATAATTAATAAAAATTATAATAGCCTAGTAAAATATACCCGCGCTTTAAAAATTAATACTTAGTATTTTTTACTTTTAAAAAGTAAAATATACCACTTAAATTATTTAAAAAAGCTAAGTTAAATTATAAAAAAGTATTTTAAATTAATAAGTATAAATAAACTTTTTTTTATATATAATCCTAACTTTTTTTTAAATTATCTTACGTGGTTTCTTATAAATTATAAGCTTGCTTTTAATAACTTTATTAATAATATTATTTTTATAGTAAATTTTAGCAAGCTAAATAAATAAAACTCCACTTTTAAAACCTTAAATAATACTGGTTATAAGCTAAAAATATATGTAAATATAGTTTTTTATTTAAAGATAAATAAATAACATATAGTTATTTATAAGGAGCTTAATAACTATTTTTTTAATAATATATAGCGCGTTATTAATTATTAAAAAAAAATATACCTTTTTAATTTTAAATAGGTATTTAAAATTAAATATAATAATACTTATAAAACTTACCTAGTTATTAAAGGCTTTTGCTAAATTATTAATTATAATTATAAAATTTATAAGGTATACATGGCTATTATTAAATTAATATTTTTTAAACTTTTTATTATACTAGCTGCCTGCTATAGCTAGGTATTATATTTTTTTAATATTATTACTACTTTTTTATATGCTAATCTTTTTAAAAAATTTTTTATTAAACTACCTAAGGGTAATAAAATTACTAGTAAATATAACTTGCTTTTAAAAACCTTATATAGCCTAAAATAATTATTAAAAAAGTGGTATAAAATACTTACTAGCTTTTTTATTTTACTAAAATTTATTAAAACACACGTGGATTATTTAGTTTTTATTTATAATTAAGTATTTATTTTTTTTTATATAAATAATATTATGCTTTTTTTTTATTTATAAATAATATTATAAAAATTATTAAAGCGCTTAAAGGCACCTTTAAAATTATTAATAATAAATTACTTACTTACTTTATTAATATTAATATTTACCATGTAAATAATAGTATTTATTTTTTTTAAAAATATTATATTAAAAATATTTTAAAGTAATTTAGCCTTAAAAACTATAAAAACTTTATAACTTTATATAATTTTAAGGTTATATTATAAAAGTTTAATAGCAAGGCCTTAATAAAAAAAATTTTTTATACTAAAAATAAATTAATATTTTTATTTAAATTTTTATTAATACATGCCTAAATATTTTTTTACTATTATACTTTTATTTTAATATATAATAAATTTTTTAAAAAATTATATTACAGCCCTAACACGCGTTTTTTACTATTTTAAAGTATTAAAAAACCTTATTATTTTTTACTAGTATAAAGGTAAAGGCCTTATTAAATATTATAATACTAACTAGGCTAGTGCTTATGCTAATAACTATATTTTTACTTTTAAATATATTTTTAAGGTGGCTAACAGGCTAATTAACTAGTTTTTTAAAAAATAATTTACTATAACCCTTTTATTAATAAAGTTAAAGTATATTTTTTAAGTAATTATAACTTAAGAACTCCTATAACTTTAACTTTTTTTTATTAAACTTAATATTTTATATTTTACTTTAATATAAATGCTTTTTATTAAATTAATACTTATTTATATAAATAATTAAGGCGTGATTACTTTATTAAAAAATTTAAAATTTTATACTTATATAAAGCACGTGGTAATTAAATATTACTTTATTTATAAAAAAGTGGCTGTTAGTAATATTAAATTTACTTATATTAATATTAAAAAATAAGTTATTAATAGCTTTACTAAGCCCCTTAAGCAGGTTTAGTATTTTTACTTTATTAAGTAACTTAATATAAAATACCTTAATAAAAGGGGCAATTTTTAAATAGCTTTATAATTTTTTATTTTAGCTTTTATTTTTTATTTATATATAAGGGCGGCCCGCTATAGCACCTTACTTATTTTTTATTATTTTATATTTTACTATTTGCTTTTTATTTAGGAAATATATTTAGCTTTATTTTTTTAGTAGGGCTTTTAGCAAGGAGGGTATTAAAGTATAATATATTACTTGCCTTATTATAGCCCTTGCCTATTAGCTTAGTTAGCCATACTAAGTATAGCTTTACTATTATAGCCTAGCTAGATACAATCTCCAAGCTTTTATCTCCAAGACAGATCCACGATAAAACGGTGGTTTGGATGGAAGCCAAAGGATGACCCTGTCCTATTCGACCCCACGATGGAGTCGACGAATAGGCTAATGGAGTATGACTTGCAGAAGTTGGGCGGTTTCAATATGGCGTTGGTGGAAGATATCACCTTCACCACTGTCTTTGATGACGCGATCAAACATGCGAACACGAGTAGGAACTGATAAAAACTGCGTTGAGCAATGTGATGACAGTGATGATTACCTGTTCACTTGTAATGGTTGTAGACAAGAAGCCCCGCATCTCTTGCTCAGTGCTCACTGGTCGAGCGACAGAAAACCCCGAGAAAAAAGCAAAACCAATTGCAGACAGCCGCAGTTGATGTCTCAGGCTGTACGAAGTAAAAGCTCGTCGGCTGACTCTCTGCTGACGCGGGAGTCGCTCGGCTAACGTTACCGTACACTGAAAAAGAAAAGGCTGTTTCAATCATTTTGCCAGAGAGATCCTTGCCGGTAATTTTGGTGGTCATCCGTCTGACCTTTCGTGGGTAAGCAGTTCACGTCACGCATCCTATTTCCCAATAGCTCGTCCCAATCCCCGAGTGTTGAGAGCTGGGTCCGGGGACGCCTTTGCAATCTGGATACCCAATATGGACAACTCCATGGACAAGGAGACAGAAGTGCAGCCTTCGTCGCAAAGTAGCACTGCCGATGAACAGGAATACGATCCAGTCACAGCCAATAGCACAGCAAGAGATAATGAAACCGAAGGGGAAGATGACGATGAGGAAGAAGCAGCGGACACTGAGGACGAAGAGGACGAAGATGATGACGATGATGAAGACGACCGGCAATCTGTCGATTCTAATCCAATTCATATAGAGTTGCAAGGCATTGTCAAGTCAATCAAGGGCTTCGAGATCAAGGACTGGACGGATCCAGCGAGACTTTTTGGAAAGGGGGCAACGCGATGGTTGCATATTGGGGAGGCTTCGGAAAAGACAGGAGATTGCATTCTGCACTTTTTGATGAAGGACGACGATGCCACTCCGGAACAGAACAAGGAGCTGGCAAAGACTTTCAAACTGATAGCCAAGTATCACCCCCGGTTGTTGACTCTCCCTAACTATGAAAACATGACCCCGTTGTACATTGCACTTATTGGGCTGGATCATCTGGATCGTTTACGCGTATCGCGCATCAAAAGGAGCCTCTTTCCTGCAAAGTTGTCGGAGAGGGCAGAAAAGCGGCTGGCAAAGGCCATAGCAACTCCATGCGGCTCGCAGAATCAGAATTGCTTGCATTTGGCGCTGAAAAACAAGTTCCGTGACAGCTCTCTACTCGAGGCAATGGTCCAACTTGCCAGTCAAAAAGCAATCAATGCACGGGATAATAGCAATTGGACTTCATTGCACCGCGCAGTTGACTATCGACACTCGAGCGAGGATACCTTGAAAATTGTTCGACAGCTCATCGCACGGGGCGAGTCACGGTGCGGGAAATTTGATGATTCACAGCCAAGATCCACATTTGACGGATATGTAACCATGGACAGAGAGGAGCTATTTGTTTATGAATACCATCTGAAGACCAGAGCCAGGATGCTTGCTCCAGCAGCCTCGGCGACATCAAGCAAGTTGGGCAGTAGGAAGGATGTGGCTAGGGAAGATAAAAAGCGAATTGAATCTGGCGAGAGGCAGTTGAAGGATCCAAAGAAAGCGGCAGAGACCCAGGAACGTATGACCTTGCGAGACAGGACCAACATGGCTGGTAGTTGAATGGGTACAGAACCCAGCAAGGATGCGGGGGACGAAACGCCGCCTAAACCAGGCCTGGCTCGTGCTAACACCTCCCTTCAGCGGAGAACAGATGGTCGAGCGAAGCTCAAACACTCGGCTGACAGCAGAAAGAAAAGCTCGAAGAATTCCAGTAGCAAGGAAGCGGAGAGACGAGAGCTGTGGTTAGGGCAGATAAGGGAGGAATTGAAGTTGCATTGCCTGCGAACCAGGTCCATTGCCCAGGCAGAGCGCTTTCTGTACGGATCCAACAAGGAAGGTACGTCCCTGGATGCCCATTCTGTACCAAGTGCCCTTTGCCTCATGCACCACAGGAATACAGCTCTACTTTGATTACAACGGTCTTCCGACAGAGAATGCAGACGCGGTCACCTTTTATGACAACTTTAAGGACACTCGCTTTGACGAAGTGCTGCAATACGTGGAATTTCCCCCTGTCCGGTTGTGGAAGACAGAAATCCCACGTGGTGAGACTTTCCAGCGACACAAGGACCTCTTGCAATCCAAATCCGGTGGGCGCAAAGACCTTCTTTTCTTTTTTGCATGGCTCAAGGACAAGAAAGTGAAGCACATCATCAACCTCACTGTCCACGACTTCGTCGATCCGCACGATGACGAGGTAATTGAAGCCTGCCTCACTGGATTCCGTGTTGATGTTTTGGACTGGTTGAAGCCTGATTTGGATCCTGAAATGCTTTGCAATGCTTTTCCAGATGTCAGAGAGTTGCATCTGCGCTGGGGCGGAAACAACGCAATCCTAAGGGCGTGGGGCGAGCCAGAGGGGCTTCGAGCTCTCAAAAACTTAGAGCACGTTTATTTGTATTACAACGAGGTATTTGCAGATGGCTTATCCTCGAACCATCTGTATCCGTACTGACCAAGCTCGTGTCCCACAGGCCTCTGATTGCTCACCGGCCAAAGTCGAAAGATTCAAAGCACGTTTTGAGATGCCCGCATCAGTCTCGGCGTTGGCAAAGGATGGTGACCTGGAAGACAAAGAATCAATTCTCGTTCCAACAATTACAAGAGAAGCAGATCAGGTTGAACAACCATTGAACATACCGAAGACTCGAATTAGAGTTTCAATACGTCAAAGTCAGACCGGTGAGACCTTTCGAGAGGCCGGGGCAATAGCTTCCCCAGTGGTGGCCCCAGGCCAGTCGACGATCACAGTGCATAAGTGGCTAGAAAGCATTGACACTTTCAACGACAAGCTGCGAACACTGATGACAAGTCTCCGCATGAATTCTCACAAGGGGGACGAAGTAAGGGTGGCCCTGATCGATGACGGAGTCGACTTCTGCGAAAAAGAATTTTGTGAGAAAATAATGCACGGCAAGAGTTTTGCTTATTGTCAGCACGGCAATCGACGCGAAAAGCAGTGGTATGTATCAGAGCTGGGGCACGGTACTGTCATGGCCCACATGATACTTCGCGTCTGCCCGATGGCCAGAATCTACCCTATCAAGCTAGACACGTTCCGAACCCCCAAAAAGAAACACATGGAGATTCGAACCGTCTCCGCAATTCAAGTATGTGCCCGTTTTGTAGCCCAGCCGTCGCTCCTTGAGTCGGAACTAATTTGACATACCACGCCATCTAGGGCATCGAGGCCGCCGTCCGAAATGAAGTGCAAGTCATTGCATGTCTTGGGCAGTCGAACAACCGAACAAAGAAGAGAAAATTGCGTTCGATGCGGCGTTGGGAAAGGCCGAAGATAAAGGCATCCTGATGTTTTGTGCCTCAGCAGACGAAGGTCAATACTCGGGCGACCATTACCCCGCCGCATGGGGTTCTCACAAGTTCTTCCGTATTGGAGCTTCTCAGGCCGATGGACATCCGTATAGTCGGGTTCCGGTAAACCAAGTCCATTACCTTTTCCCGGGTGTTGACGTTGTGCGGGCCAACAAGCGGGGCATCAAACTCCGGATCCTCGAAGATAATATCGCCTTCACCGGCTCTTCAGTCTCGACGGCCTTAGCAGCGGGGCTTGCAGCATTGGTACTGTGGTTTGCGATTATCGGTGCCAAATACTCCCAAGATGAAAACCAGACCGACGGTTTGGACTTCACCGACGTGAAAAAACTGCAGGACATCAAGGATATGAAGCAGGCGTTCCAGAAACTCGGTGCCGGTCGGGTTCCAAACGACAAATTCATTGAGATTTGGTCTGTTCTGGAGAGGCCGACTGAGTCGCTGAAGGATCATCACGGCCATAACAAAGCTGATGTCAGGGAGTCACGGCGGATCATCTTCAATTTGGCGCGGAATCTCGTAACCAAGTCCTGAAGAGAGGAATGACCGATCCAATTGGGGGCATTAGATGCCAAAGAACGGACATATTCGTGCTCTGCAGCAGAACTTTCGATGATGAAGTAATGCTCAAGAAGCAGCGGCGCGTAGCCTGATGATGGGAAGATGGTGGTGTTTGTGACTGTGTGGAAAAGACGGTCGGGGGCCCGGAACTCAGGGAGACCAGAGGCTCGGCAAGGCATCCTCTTCATTAAGCGCGGTGACCAAATTTCGGATGCGGATTGCCTTATCATATACTTTTCTGCTCTCTTTCAAGATTAGTTGTTTGTGTACTGTGGTTGAACCTGCGATTAGTAGTAAATCCGGAATGACGTTTTGCGTTGTCTAAAATGGTGCTTCCGTATGTTTTCTTATCCGTTGGGCGAAGGCTGCACGAGAATATATATCCACGCGTAATTGTTGTCTATGAAGCTCCACATGCAATGAAGCACCGTAAAACTGTCTTGTACTAGCACGATCCAAGACACGCATACCTACCACCTGTTAGTTTACTTCAATCGCGACTGAGGAGATAAATGCCCTCGCTCGACACAAGAGGGCCAAATGCCATGAGTCCCACGTGACGTCCTGAGTAATCGACTCCCGTCGTCCCCGCACGTTTCCGGGGAAGGTTCCAACCATCTACCAAGCTTCGACGGTGCGGCCGCGCAAATCTGCACGCTCAATGGTCCCAGGCTGTTATTATTCAGTTGATTTCAATATTTCACATACGATGTACCGCAATTGGTATTGTCCACTACACCGTACTCCTCTCGCTGGATCTGCAGAGCGGGTGGATTCCGAAGTCTCGCTCTCGGAAGGCCCGCAACGGCGCCCTCTTTGATTCTCCCTCGGCTACCTAGGTACAACATACGCGACCGACGGACTTTCCATTGTTGAGCTCGAGGACGACGAATGCAGAAACCCCAGTATCGGATCCTGATTCCTGCGCGGCCGACCTCGAATGTGGGACCCCGCGGTGCCGTCCCGGATGTGGTCCCAGTGGACTACTAACCCCGGATCCTTCCCGTCGATGATTCCCATTCCTACGGCAGTGATCAGAGTATTAGATTGCTTTGTAGGGGACACCCAGACAAGTCCGATATCTGCTGCGGGGTACATTTGAAGCTCTTGGGGTTCGGATTTCGTGCCGACCAGAGTGATCCCTTGCCCGCCGTAACTGTGTGCTTCCGGGATGGAGCCGACAGATGCGGAGTCCCCCGCATCATTCAAGTCAGGTATGAAAATTCATTTATAGAAAGAGGCAGACTCAACCTCGAAGCTCAATTGCTGACGATCTACTCATCTGAAAGAGCCCTACCGTACCCACCGAGACAATCCAAGATGCCTACCACATTCCTCAAATCCAAACAATCCCCCGCCGCGAATCAGAAGCCCATCGACGTGAGCTTTATCGTCAGCGGCATGATCGATGACGTACGGGAAAATGGCGACATCGCGGTGCGCAAATACTCCGAAAAGTTCGACAAGTGGTCTCCGGCCTCGTTCAAGCTTTCGCAAGCCGAGATTGAGGTGTCGATCGCGCAGTGCTCCAAGCAAACAATCGAGGACATCAAGACCGTGCAGAACAATGTTCAGGCATTTGCTCAAGCTCAGAAAGAGTCCTTGAAGGACTTTGAGTTTGAAATTCAGCCGGTGAGTGTTTCCGACCAAACTTAAGGGCTGTCCCTGTTTTGACGGCCTTGCAGGGAGTTATCCTTGGACAAAAGAACTTACCTATCAGGACCGTTGGCGCGTAAGTTCTCCATTCAGCTATGACGATGTCAACTTCATGGCCAAAACTAACCAATTCGAAGGTACATCCCCGGTGGCCGCTACCCCCTTCTCGCCTCCGCACACATGACAATCCTCACCGCGAAAGTCGCCGGCGTCCCGCACGTAATCGGTTGTACACCCCCGATAAACGGCAAAATCCCGCACGCTACAGTCGCCGCGATGCATTTCGCGGGCGCAGACGAGATCCACATACTCGGCGGCGTACAAGCCATCGCCGCAATGGCCGTGGGCACTGACAGCATCCGCAAAGTGGACTTCATCGCGGGCCCTGGAAATGCCTTCGTAGCAGAAGGGAAGCGCCAGCTATTCGGCGAAATCGGAATCGACCTGTTTGCTGGTCCGACCGAGATACTGATTGTAGCGGATGAGACTGCAGATCCGTTCACTGTTGCGACGGATGTTATCTCGCAGGCGGAGCATGGGCCGGACTCGCCGGCTGTGGTCATCACCACCTCAGCGCGAGTTGGAAGAGAGGCGATCCGAATCATTGATCATTTGCTGAACCATTCGGATCTGAGTACGGCGGACGTTGCGAGCGTCTCGTGGAAACACCATGGCGAGGTCATCCTCGTCGACACAATGCAAGAGGCCTGGAAGCTGGCAGACGAGTACGCGAGTGAGCATGTCCAGATTTTCACGAAGAGGCCGCGCGACGCCCTCGAGAACATGACAGCCTACGGTGCGCTGTTCCTGGGTGAGAATACCTGTGTCTCATACGGTGATAAGGTCTGTCTCCCATTTCAGCCCTCACAACCCAGTCCGTCATTGCCACAGGACGAGATGGCTGACTATGAGGTGCAGGTAATCGGAACGAACCACGTCCTGCCCACCCGCAAAGCAGCCCGATACACCGGGGGCCTCTGGATCGGCAAGTTCCTGCGCACGGTGACATACCAGGAAGTAAAGGACGAGACCGCGAGCGGCGAACTAGGGCGTCTCTGTGGACGTGCAGCTAGGGCTGAGAACTTTGAGGCCCATGCGCGCTCGGGGGACCTCAGGGCGTACCGGCATTTGAAGGATGAGATTGATTGGATTGCGGGTGTGAAGGTGAAGTTGTGATTTCCCGGACGTTCGCTTGAGGCTTCTGTATCCATGGCAACCAGATCTAAGGGTAACGGGTAGGCTAAATACCCATGGCTCTATATTCCGTATTGGGCCTTTGCTACAGCCTTTGCTACAGATCTTCAGGTATGTGTAGATAGGCTGCTTTGCGACCCGGAAAGGCCAAAACTAGACATACTCCCGTCTAGCAACATCTCCATCATCTACTGAAGTCTCCCACGCGCTCGCTGTGCGCGACAACTCTACCTTTACAACAATACGACCGCCACCAGGGCCCCGCATAGCAGAAACATCGCAGCCCCAGCAATCGCAGAATACACCGGGCGCCCAAATGTAGAACCCACAACCTCCTTGCGCACATGGAGCCTAGGAAATCTGGTACCCTCCTTCGTCTCTTCCAATCTCTCATCCCGGTCAGGATACACCGGCGGGTTGACAAGACAAGACACCGCTACCCAGGCATTCGTGATGACGAGGTACAGGACATGCACGAAGGACGGGTAGAATATGCCTTTGAGACTGAGGATATCAGCTCGCTCATCATAACGATAACTACCGCGCCAAGACCTGGATATACAGAGGACAATTGCGCTTGCCGTGATGAGGAGCCAGAGGATTGTAGTGAGGACGGCGCCATGGGCCAGCAGATCGCGCCGTAGGAACGTTTGGCAGGATGAGACCGAGGAGTCAGGCGCAGGAATGGGTTCGCCAACAGCGTCTTCCTTCTGATTCTGATTCTGATTCCATGAGTTCGCTGTGCTTCCGGTGACGAAAGAGCCCTCTTTAGGTTTGCTGGTGACGCAGTAGAATTTGATGATTGCGAGTAGATGCTCTGTGTGATTGTGTTAGATTCTGCAGCTCAACGCGCAGGAGAATATATGGAGAAACAGAGGGAAAGGAGAGAACTCACGTCCAGCAAGCCAAATATTCTCCAGATGAGGGAAAAGCGAGACCCGAAATCCAGTGGCGGCCATCTGCAACCAGCCATAAAGCCAGATCGAGGCGATGTGCGCTATTGCCAGGCTGAGCTGGAGTGTGTTCACCCAGCGTGCATCCGCAGAAACAGGAACAACAGACCGTCCCTGACCCAGTCCCAGTCCCAGAGCGAGCAGCAGCACAGGAGCAGCCCATTGCACAAAAAGACACCCAACCAAGCCACCCACAATCCCGACTCCGTTCATACCAATGTCCCACCCCAGCCTGCCCTCCATTTCCAACTCTCCCCGTACCCATGGTAGAAGCAGCTTGATTTGCTGCGCATGCCCAATATTCCAGCGATTCCGCTGCGCAATGTGCCCTTTTAGTGAACCCGGGACTGTACCCCACTGCAACGGTTCTTCAACCTGCAGGACCTGATGCCCTTTAGCACGAAGAATAAGCGAGAGCTGCCAATCCTCGGAAAACGAGTACGTCGGGTATCCGCCTACATCAACGATCGCCTGCCGTCGGAAGAGCGCGCCGGACCCGGCGTCAATGGCGCGATTTCGGGAATCGAGTTCTGCATTCTGGCATGCGTAGAAATGCAGGCGGGATTGCGAGAGTGGGTCGTCACGAGGCAAGTTGTAGTAGTACTGCCGGGTCGTGACGAGCGCGGCCTGCGGGTTGAGGAGGAGATGCGGGATTGTCCCTCGGAGAAAGTCCGGGGAGGGCATGCAGTCTGCGTCCAGGACGGCGCAGTATCCCGCTTGCGGCTGGAACGCTGGGTCTTCCTGTAGGGTGAAGAGGGCGTAGTTCAGGTTCGCGGATTTGGCGAAAACCTGGCCCTTCTCGTTGGCGCTGGATGCTGAGGTCCGGGTATTGTAAGAAAGATTCGGATAGCTGGTCAAGGTCAGCTCTTCGACTGCCCCTTTGAGCATGACTGATCCGCCGTCGTCGAGGACCAGAACGCGGAATCGTGAGGCTGGGTAATCCAGCGTACAGGCTGCGCGGATGGTGTCGAGGACAACATCCAATGGCTCGCCGCAAGTGGCGACGAAGATATCGACCCGGGGCAAGTCCTGTGAATTGCCCCGTAGTCGAAGTCGCGCTCTCGGTGACTTCGCTTTATTACCGGCGGCGATGGTGGAGAGATAGTTCTGACGGAAGCCGTCTTTATCCATGGTCATCATTAGCAAAGTTCTAGGACAACATAGTAGAGTACAGAGACATACGGGCTAAAATCCACTCAACGATTATCATCAACCAGAGGTGCCATGACTGCTGGACTGCGCCGAGTAGTCCCAGGCGGGTCAAAAAGTAGATGTTAGACAACCATCTTGCCGCGTGAGCTGCGTAGATGAGAGGTTCCCGGTAACGCTTCCCGTCCTGGACGTGCTGGTGTGGCGGAAGCTCGACGACATCGACGCCCTTGGGTTCTTTCAACATCGTGCGGACGGTTGCTATCCGACAGTTGCCGAGCTGCGTTTCGACGTTGAAATCGAGCGTTATTACGCGCTCATTTCGTCCACGCAACAATTCTTTGGCCACAATTTTCCGGAAACATGGCGGTATATATGCAAAAATTCTGGGACCTTCCACGGGGGCCGCTAGTGTTCGCTTCTTGACGCCACCAAAGGCCCAGGTCGAGGCCTACGAAATGGCGGTGATGGAAAGTTTGACCAAAGACGCTGAAATTGGGGGACAAGTGTGGGGATTTCTCTCCTGGTTGCGCATCCTAAGAGTGATAGGACAAGACACCTGGGAAAGCTCATCTTGAAAAGCTGGGGCCGTCAACTGTTCGAACAAAGTGGAGGGAGCAAGCCCTAAGTCAGTCCTGAAGAATGACCCACCGGCTCCACAGTCACCGACGGCGAGGTTCCCGGGTAAACATTAAACTCCACGACCTGCAAATGCGATGGCGATATCTTCGAAGGCAATTGAGTTGCTGCTGGAGGTTTAGGTGGAATTCGAAGTGTCCAAAAACCAACACTGAGAGGCCGAGAGACGTTCTTCACATCAGACCAACAAACCTCAAGTTCTCGTGATCTGTTTTATCCAGATGGCTGTCACCAATTTCGGAAACATCACTTACCGTAACAGGAGAGCCCATGTTATTCAGGATATATTCACCGTAAGGATCACTTTATTTGTCGTCCGGTGATGTTTGTCGCCGGCAATTCTCACGTTGGAGGGAACCACAATGATCAGACACATGGCCGGGGAGATGAACGAGTAAGCTGCCATGAAGACGTAGCGGGGACTAGTACTTTTCATGCCCCAGTCTGGAACATAGCAGGACACAATTGGCCTGGGGAAAATACGAAATGTAGAGTTTAAGTGAGCGTATAGGTAAATACTGGGGAGACACTCAATCGAGCGGTATCAGATACCCGGGAAGTCATGAATGTGGGCTTTTCAAATATCCTCTTGTTGCTGCCCGAGCAGGTCGGAGGGCTTGAAGGTGGAAATCTGGGTTCCGACAACGAGGGCCGCCTCGTCGAACCAGGCTGAGGCTGCCTGGACGGATCAATGACGACCCGTTGGAGGGCAGAGAAGATGGATATACTCTGAGACTGGCCCAACTTAGCTTAATTATACCTCCAATCAGTCATGGGATGTGTGAGACAGCACACGTAGGTATACCGGGTGCCAAGTCGAGTACCGTATAGCATGAACGCTGATACGAGCACCAAGACAAGACCCCAGAGAGGCTTAGCAATGTCGAAAAGTGCACTCACAGCGAATTTGAAGCCGAAACAAACAGCAATTAACCGCAATTGTTGCGAGGTACTGTTCGGGAGTTCGTTGAAAACATCTGGAAGCTGTGTGGGAAACAAAGGTGAGCAGAAGCCAGGTTCTCTGCAGAAACTGTGAGTGAGTTCCTACACAAATAGCCAACTCTTTGAAACCGTAAGCATGTCCGGAGATGGGACCATCAGTTGTGGGGTACGCAATCTCTGCATCTCTGCGTGGGTGTCGCGGATTATCTGGATCGTGCGCATCTTTTGCTTGATTGAAAGCCACTTCGCGTCAAGTGGCGTATTTTCGGGAGTAATCTCGACGAGCTACAAAAGCCGGACCGATGTTCAATAGAGATAGACTGGTTAGTGAAAGTCTGATATCTGTAAATGTTGACGTACCCATATTTCTCGACCCGCCTTTCAGTACCAAGCCAGACTAGTCGCCAGCCGTCTCAATCCAGGTGCGAGGAAATAAGAGGAAGTAATAGAGGAGTAGAGAAAGTGAAGCTGCATTGAATCTGTAAACATGACTCGTCGAGATCATAACATCGTACATGGCATTACAGGTCGAACCGGTTGCCCGCCAGACTCAGCAATTGCTGGAGCACGGGGAAGACTCGAGAAGGAAACTGGACAGTACTCGTACATTGCTGAAAGACCGCAAGAAGACACACGAGGGAAGCAACGTCCCCATGAACGAGACGAGGGTCAATAAAGAGGAAACAATGAGCGAAAAACGTAAGCAAGAAAACGACCGGAAAACGTGTGCAGCAGGGAAAGAAAGCCTGTGTGTTGTTTGATCACCGTGACTTGGATGCCTAGAATTTACTTCTCATCCAAGCCAAACATGCCCCCATCCCATCCAGACGCACGGTTAAGCCTGCGGCCAAAGACACGGATGGCTGTAGCAGACAGCTTGCCGGTGAATTCAGTGAACTGGATGCTTCGATCCGCGCTGATCCTCGGCTTTGTCGGCGTGAAGTGCCACGTGGAGCAATGCATCTTCAACGCAGCAAAGCCCACGGAGGTCATCGCGTGGAAGAAATCGTTCCAAGTGACCTCAGCAGGCGTAGTGGTGACGACGGGATTGGAAAACAGGGTGCGGAACACCTTGAGGGCGCGGGCATCGACGGCGAAAAGAGGAGCCGCAGATGATTCTTCGGACTTGCCGACGGTGCCGAATGGCTGCGGTGCGTTACGCGCCTGTTCGTTAAGCTGGGAAAGGACAAATGCATTGCCGCGCAGCTTGGTGTAAATCGCTGACATGGGATGATAAGTGTTATGGAGCCCACGTTTAGCGGATGGGATTGAACGCGTGTTTTCAGACCCAGCGCCCTCCCATTCGGGTGTACGGCGAAGGATGTTCTGCAGGGAGAGGAGCTTCCCTGCGGCAGTGCCACGCAAGTTGCCAGACTTGGTGCACAAAGAACGATCGATGGCGGCCCAGACGGCGTCCAGTTTGCGTTCAGCGCTGCGTAGGGCGTCGACGGTTTCTTTGGTGCGTCGCTTTTCAAACGGATAGTAAAATTTGCCACCGGATGGATCGCAAATTGCGCCGGCGTCGGTCAAGCTGTCATCTGAAAGAGAGTCGGCGTATCGCGAATATGCTTTGAAACGCTTGCTGTACTCGGCCGCTAACGCGTCCTCCCGCTTCTTCGCCACATCGTCCCAGGTCCGACTCCATGGCTGGTATTGATCAAACTGATTGGCACACTGCGCCAGGAGTGACAGGTCTCCCACAATGGCCGCAACGTACGGAGTCAACATTGCTCGTGCGCGTGGCTCGGATTGGAGCAGCCTCTCAAGCTCGTCAGTGAGGACACGCGTACTGATGATATCCAACACTTGGTTATCTTTTGAAAGGAAGGTGAGAGACCAGACTACCTGGTGCTGGACTTTACCTTCGTTATTAACGTTTTTCATGTTCATCCAGACATGGACTGACTCCGAACCACCGCGTGACGGCTCACGCATCCAAAATCTTCGCAAGGGCGGCGAAGGGTGGCATGCGTGCCAGAGACTACCCTGTAGTAGATCTGGAACACGGTCGAGGAAGTAACGGAATTGGAGAAGGGCTTGCAGGTAGTCCTCGGGTAAGTCGCTCGAAGGGACAATCTCCGTCGCATACTTCCTCTGCAGTTTCGCTACCTTGTCGGCTAATCTGCCACCCTCAGACACAATCTCCGCAGTCAGATATGCCTCTCCCACCAGAGAACTAACGACGCAAGTCCACCAGCGCAGCTTCTGTGAGAGTAGAGGGTGGTCATTTGCCTCGGGGTCTTTCAAGTGTACAATTTGATGCTCACCAGCATCGACAAGGTACGATGCGAAGTATTCAGGATCTTCACGGAGGGCCCAGAGATGATCCTCTAGAGCAGATGCCCTGGCTGCTAGCAGTGACTCGAGGAAACAGAAATCCGGCTGTTGAGTCGGAGCCCGATAGGGCGCTTCTGCCGCTTTAACAGCCAGTGATTCATAGCCAGCTACATCACTTTCACGCTTCAGGTCCGGCTCAAGGAGAATGGGGTAGTCTGCCAAACTTTCTTTGGGAATTGTCGAAGCAGAGATGTAGAGTATGAATATGTGTATATGGTGTATCTAGCTGAGGCGGCCTATATAGGCGCTGTAAGATGACTAATGGCTAAACGAGGTGTGCAGTGGGGCGATTAGTATAGTACGCTCCGACACGCCCCTTGCTGGGAGCCCTACTGGCAAAGATGAAGCTAGATACATATCCCAAAAGAGGTCACAGTTGGGGTTAACAAGAGCCCGCGGGTTAGGTATTTACTAAGACACGCTAGTTTTAATGCGGTAGGCAGGGTAAGATTTAGCCTAAATATATAAGTTAGTTATTTTATTTTTTTACACCTTTTTAACTTTACTAGGTACTAAGTTATAACTAGCTAACTTTACTAGCTAACTTTATAGCAATATAAAACTAGTTATTAATTAAAAATTATATTAACTTTTTTTTAATTTTTTTTTACCTTTTTTACCTAATACTAACCTAACTAGTTATTTTTAATTATTAATTTTAACTGGTTAATTTTAACTAGTTAATTCTAACTAGTTAATCTTTACTGGTTAATTTTTATTATTTAATTTTTATTAATTAATTCTAACTAGTTAATCTCTACTGGTTAATTTTTATTATTTGATTTTTATTAATTAATTTTTACTAGTTATTACTTAGTTCCTAACTAGTTATTTAGCATGGTAATAAAAAATTAAAAATTAAGAAACCTTAAAAAGTACTAGTAATATATAAAATTATATACTACTAGTATTTTAAGGCTTTTTAAATTTAAGGTTATAAGTTTACTATACCTTAACTAGTTAGTAATAAGTTATTATTTAATTTAATTTAATATTAATATTATTAATAGCAAGCCTAAAACTTTTAAAATTTATATTAAAAAATGCTAGTGCTAGTACCCTAAATATATTACTTTTTTAATAATTTAATTAATATTTAACTAGTGCTTAATTAATTACTAACTTATTTAAATTAATTATGCCTTAAAGTTAAACCTTATTAGGTATATTAAAAAAATATATTAAAAAAAACATTTTTATACCCCTAACTTTTACTTAACTAAGCGCAATAAAAAACCCTAAATAATAATAAAATTTATAATATAATTAATAAATAGATAACTTATTTTTAACTAGTTACTAACTAGTTATTAATAAATAATAAAATAGTATAAAATACTTATAAAAAGTTATATTAATTATATAAAAAATTAAGCTATATAAAGAATATAAGTATAATAATAACTTATTTTTAACTAGTTTTTAATTAATTAAATATTATAAAAGTAATATTAGTTACTTAACTTTTATTTTTAGCCTTGAAAAAGGTAAGTCCCTTAATTAATAAGTAACTAGCTACTAACTAGTTAGCGTTATTATAAATCTTACTTTTAATAAGGTTAAAAAACTTTTATTACTATACTTAAAAATTTTATATAAGTTTAAGCCTTAACTAGTTTATAACTAGTTATTAACTAGTTACCTTTAAATTTTATTTTTTTTTATTTCTATTAATAAGCGCCTTGTTATTTATTATTATTATAATTATTTATAATATAATAATAAAAAAATTAAGATATATATATAAACTAAATACTTTTTAATTAATAAATAACTAGTTATATACTAGTATTACTTAAACCTTTTTTAAAAATAATAATACCTAGGTTAACTATAAAGTAAAAAAGTAATTATAAGTAAAGTAACTAGTTACTAACTAGTTATTAATTATTTTATATTAGTAAGTTTATTAAGCTAAGTAAAAAATAAAAGATATAAGTTATTTTTATATTAATTTTAACTAGTTACTAACTAGTTACTAACTAGTTACTTACTAGTTACTTACTAGTTACTTTTTTTATATAATTAAAAAAGTATTAAGCCCCCCTTGCCCCATAATAAAAATAAATAAGTAAGTTTTTTGATTACTTTATAGTTAATTTTTAATTAATTTAGCTAAATAATTTTAAAGTTTAAAAGCTAGGTAAGTATCTAGCTTTATAAGCTTATAAAGCCAATTTTAAAATAATTATAAAGCCTATAATATCCTATATAAGTTATAAAAAATAAAGGCCAAGTATAAGTTTTTTTGATTAGTTTTTAATCACTTACTAACTAGTTAGCATGCGTTAGCTTTTTTATTTATAACTTTTAAAAGTTTTTGTAATATTTTATTATATTAATACTAAAATTAATATAAAAATGGCTGCTGCGTAGGAGGTATAGAAAAAAAACTTATTAAAAAGTAACTATAAGCTATAGTAAAAAAGGTTAAGAAAAATTAATAAATAATTAAAATTAGCTTTTTTAAAAAAAATATAATAATTAATTTTGAACTAGTTTTTAGTTAATTACTAGCTATTTATTTTTTATTACTTTATTTTTTATATATATTTAAATCAAAAAGTGATTTTTATTTTCTAAACATTTAATATATATAAAGTAAATAAGTATAATAATTAATTTATATTATATAAGTAAATAAGATAATAAAAATTGAAAAAATATTAAAATTAGCTAATATATTATTTAAAAAAGGCCTTTTATAAAATATAATATTTTTATTCATAGAAATATATATAGTATTATTTGAATATTACTTTCTAAAAAAATTTAATTTTATATATATTAAATATATTCTTATTAACTAAACTTTTCAAAAAAATTAATATATTATTTTAATTAAAACCTTATATTTTTATTTAAATAAATAATATATTCAATATTATTTTAAGATTTTTTATAATAAAAATAAAAATATTTTATTATTTATTTAAATATTAAAATTAATTTTTAGCTTTTTATATTAAAATTAATTTTTAAGCTTATTTTTAAATTTATTTTTTAATTTAAGTATTTAAAATTAAAACCCTTGTTTTATTCTTATAATGAAATTATAATTTCTTAAAATATTATATTAATTATTATTAAAATATCCTTTATATATATATATATATTAAAGTTAAAAAACTTCATTTTGTAAAATTGTTATTTTATTTTTATAATATAATTATAATTTGAATAATTTAAATGAATAAATTATAAACTATTATATAAAAATATTACATAAAAGTATTACATAAAAATATTATATAAAAGTATTATATATATATATATAGGCCTTATTTATTTTATTTATTTTATTTATTTTATTTATTTTATTTATTTTATTTATAACTATAATATAGTTTAAACATAAATGAAGAAATAAGAAAGAAAAAAAAAATAAAAAATTTTTATTAAATCTAGCAACTAGGCCTGGTTATAAAAGAAAGTTATTAAAAACTAGTAATAATAATAATAAACAATTAAATTATAAACTTATAGGGGGCTAAAGGTATAATAATTAATAAAATTAGGCTAGGGGCGGACTAACTAGTCCCTAACTAGTTATAAAAAAAACTTAATTAATAAGTATAATAGATTTTTAACTAGTTATTAAAAAAAATTAAGGCTTACTAAATTTTAAATAAAATTAAGGCTTAACTAGTGAGGCCTATATATAATAGGTTAAATAGTTATTTTTTAAGCCTAGTAAGTCAAGTAACTAGGGGGTAATTGTAAGTCGCGTTTGTATACTGCGCTAAGCTTAGGAGAACTTGAATTACTGCAATAGGAAACGCGTTGTGTATTTATAGTAGGAACTAATCATATTATAATTTAAAAGATAAAAATAATTATAAACCTTTAGGAAAAAAAAACCCTAAGTAAACCTTAAAAAAATTAATATAAGTTAAAAAAAACCTTATTAAAAAAATAATACTTAAAAAAATTAAAATAATAAATATTAACTTAAACTTTCTTAGTTAGCCTAAACTTAATATTTAATTAATAAGTAAGTTTAAAATAGTTTTTTTTAAGTATTCTATTAAGGCTAACTAGCAGGGTAAAATTAATAGTAGTAACTTACCTTAAAATATTATTAAAAAATTACCTAAGTTATAATATAAGAAAATAAACTAAAATATATAATCATTATATAAAAACTAGAGCTTCATTTTTTTAATAAAAATTTTTAAAAATAATAAATCTAGCTTAATTACAGGCCTTAAAAATTATTAATTTATAACCTTAATTATTATAATAAGGCCTAGTATTTATTAAAATTAATATTAAATAAAACTATAAAAAAGCTCAAGCTAATTTTTTAACAAAATAAAAAATAACTAATATTATAATGTGAAAACCTTAAGTAGGCTAACCAGGTACAAAACAAAGTACTAAGAAGGTTATTTAATAGGGAATTAATATTAGATCTTAAGGCCTAGGATACACAAAAACTAACTCTTAGCTAATTATTTTTTACTAGGGTATTAGCCTTAAATATATTATTAAAATAATAGTAATAATACCACTACATGGCAGGTTAATATTACTATAACTTTTATTTTATTAGCTTTTTTATTTTATTAAGGCTTAGTATTTATAGGTGTAATAACTTAGCCCTTTTTTAATTAAAATTAACCTAATTTTTAAATAGCTTTAATTCCTATAATAAGCATGTCTTGCTATTATTTTAGGTTAGTTTTATATTTAATTATTTAATTTTTTATTTAAAATAATTTATTATTAAATGCGGGGTTATCTTAAGGCTTAAAATAATATTTTTTTATTAATATTTTAATTTTAAATAGCTTTACTTTTAGTGGCTAAAATTGCTATTTTAATAAATAATAAAAGTTTTAAGTTATTTTTTATTAATTTAAGTATTAATAAATTGTAAATAGGCAGTGTTTTATAAATAATAAAAAGGTTAATATAGTTATTATAATACTATGTTATTAATATTATATAGGTAGCTAAATTAAAAAAATAAATTTTTATTTACTTCCTGGTCTTTTTTTTAACTTTTTTAATTTATTTATTTTATTTTTTTAATTCCCTTATTTTATTTCTTATAGCTTAATATCTTATTTCCCTATTATTTTATTAACTATCTAATATTATGGCCCTTATAATAAGATTTAAAATTTATTCTTCCCCTTTACTAAAAACCACTAATAACGCCACTAAGAGCGCGGAAGAAAATAATAAAGGTTTTTTTAATAATTTAAAAAAAAAGGGCAAGCAAAAGTCTAGTAGCTTTAATAATAAAAAAAAAGCCTAAAAAGGGGAAAAAGGCTAGTAAAACATATAAGGTTTTATTATATATACTTGTTTATTTAATTATATTATAATATTTAATATATTTTTAATCCGCCCTAAAGGCCAGTAATTTAAATAATAGTAATATATTATTTTAGTTTAATTATAAGTTTAATACCATAGCGTTAATTTTTTATAAGACTTATTTTTACTATAATAAAGTTTACAAGCTAGTAAGTTTTTAATATCTTTTTTTATATTTTATAGCTAATTTATTATATTTTTTAGGTTAAAGTAATAATAATAGGTAATATATATAACTTATAGCTTTTAATTAGTTACTACTATTTTTTTACCCGCGAACTAATAATAAAAAGGTTAAGTTTTTTTTAAAAAATAAAAAGTTTTAATAAGGCCAGGAATTTATATTCTAAACTTATTCCGTTATAATCTAATTACTAAAGGCCTTTAAAAATATAAAAAAAGCTTATTAAAAGAAATTTTCCCTTTTTAATAAGGCTAAAAAAAACTAATAAAAAGTAAATTTTTAATACCGCACTAAAGTGCTATTATATTATACCTTACTTTTTATTATTTATATTAATATAAAAAATAATACTAAAGTCTTATAATTATATCTTTACTTTTCTTTTAATAATTTAGGCCATGTTCAATAGTTAATTATTAATTTTATTTTTAAAAAAAAGTTAAGCTTGCCTGCCGGGCTTATTTTATTAATATTATAAATTTTAACGCCTAAATAGCTTATATTAAAACAAAGTTTCTTATAGTAATTAAGGGCATTTAACTAAATTAAGTATATATTTAGTTTTAATAGCAGTGCCTTGTAATTTTTCTACTTTTTTAAAGCTAGTATTTTATTTTATTTTTAATGCCTTTTAAGCGCCTTGGTTATTTATTTTTATTATTTTTTAGTTTTATTTTACTAGGTAATAGCTTAGTAATATTAGGGCTTTATTTTTATAATAATATTTTATTTTTTTTTATTATTTTAGCACTTATTACCTTCTAGGTTTATAGTATTTATAGTTACTTGTAGTCTAAGGCTAAAATAGTAATTTTTAGGTAATATTTTATTAAGGCCTTTTTTATTTTAATATATTAAGTGTATTTTGGCTTAAAGTTAGGTTACATTTTTATTTTTAATTAAAAAATAAATAATTATCTTGTTGCGCTTGCCTTTTTTTTATACTTTTAAATAAAATTTAGTATATTTATATTCTTAATAAAACCCTATTAATTATACTTTAAAGGCTATTTTTTTATTTTACTAGGTATAAGTCTTTATTTTTAATAAAGTTATAGCTAATAATATTATTAATTTTTTATTTTTTATTTTTTTTTAAATTAAGCATAGCTTTTATATTAATTTTACCATGCCAAGGCTTAAGCAATAAAATATAAAAAATATTATATATTTAATAATACTTTTTAAAAAGTAGGAGTTAATACACTATAAAATTAATTTTATTTAATATTTAAAAAAAATTAATAAACTTAGGCTTAAGTTTTACTAGTATTTTTAAATTTAAATTTTTAGTATTAAGTTTAATAAATTATTTTAGCTTAAACTTTATATTTTTTTAATTTTTATTATAGTAGGTTTAATAGTATTTTATATTTTTTTTCTAGTTTTTTTTATATTTAGCTTAAATTTTTTAACTTTTTTAATCCTAGTTAATATAGCTGGTATTTTTATTTATTTAAGGTTAATTTTAAACCATGCTATAATTTCCAGGTTTTAGCTATATATAATTAAAAAGGGTAATATTTTAATAATAGTATTTTTAGTATTATTATAAGTAAATTATATTATTTTAAGTAATATAAGCTAGGCATGGTAATTTTTTATAATAAAATAATATAAATATTATTTTAAAACTTAGTTAATTTACTTAATTTATTTATTAGTTTAGGGGTAAAAAGTAGTTAATAAATATAACTTAGTTTTATAATAAAATTATAGCTTTCTTTAATATTTACTTATAAAAAAAGTCTTAGTTAAATATAATATTTTTAAGCTAATTATAATTTAAAATTTAATTTTAATAAAAAACTTTAGCTAGTTTATAGGCTTGGATTAATATTAAAATAAAAATAAATTAATATTACTTTATATAATAGTTTATTATTATAAAAATAATATTAATATATTATTTTTAATACACGGTAGGTAGTAGGCTAATAATAAAATTTATGCTAATTTTAAAAAAAAGGTAATTTAGTTTTAATAAAGTAAATAATTTTTTATAAGGTTAGTATTAAGGTGCCATGGTATATTAATATATAAAGTATAAATAAGTAAAAGTTTTTATTATAGCTTTTATTTTTAGTTAAAAAAACTTTTATTTTACTAAAAATTTAGTTTTTTATAAACCAAAATGTCCTACTAAAAAATTATTATAATATACTTTAATAATTATAGTTTTAAGCCTTTAATTTAGTAAAACATAAATTTAATTTTAAAAAGCTAGTAATTTACTTTTTATAATTAACTAGTTTTTAAAACTTAATTTTTTAACTTTTTTAGCCTAATTTTTTRCCTTTAAGGCTTTAATTTACTTTTAAGTTTAATTATTTATAAATTATAATACTAAAAGTAACTTTATTAAATAATTTAATATATAATTAAAGTAAATATTTTTAATTAATATAGTATTTTAAACTTAATACTAGGCTAAAACCTAATTTTTTTAAAATTAAATTATATACCTATGGTATTATAATTTTTAAAATTAAGATTTAATTTTATTTTATTTTAAAAATAAAATTTTTTTTTAAAAATATTAAAGCACTTGTTACACCTAATACTTTAAATTTAAATATTTTATTTTTTATTTAAATTAAGCTTTTTTTTATAAAAACTTTATATTAAGTTTAGGCAAGTAATTATTTATACCTTAATACCTTATACTATTTTTTTTTTAATAAGTACTAAAWTTTTTTTTTTTAAAATTAATTTAGTTTTACTTTTATACCTTTTAAATAAGGTATTTATAGGGTTATACTTGCTTAAATAATATAAAATTTTAAAGTTATATATTACTAAATTTATATATTATTTTACTTACTTTTTGGTATACTTTTACTGCTATATAAAAAAGTAAAGATTTATATAATTTAATTATACTATTATTTTATAAAAAGAACCTTTAAGGTATTACCTTTAATAATAAAATAATTAAATAATAATAAATAGCTTTTTATTTAGGATTAATTAATTAATTTTTACTTTAATAAATTTATAAAACTAAAATATAATTAAATAATATTTTCTTATATTATTTAGTTAAAAATAAATTCTAGCTATTCCTATATTGCTAGTATTTATTTTTAATTATTTTTTTTATATAAAATTAAAATAATATAATAATAAAACTTTTATAAAGGTATTAAAAAAAATTAAAATACTAGCTTTTTATACTTATAAAATTATAAGGGCCTAATTTTCTTCCCATGCTATATTTTTTTATTAAATTAATTAATAATAAGGTAATTTATATAAAATTATAAATAAAATAATAATAAAAATTAATAAAACCTAAAAAGAATTACAGGGCTTTATAAAAATAAGGTTTTTTTATAAGGTTATAGTAATTACTTATTTTAGGTTTATTTTAATACTATTTTAATTAATTATAAAACCTAAAAATTTTACCTCTTTTTTAAAAAAGGTATATTTTTTTAAATTAATAAATAATTTTAGCTTTGCGTAAATGTTTAAAAACTTATTTAATATACTTAATATATTACTTAAAATTAATAAAAAAAATAAAATATTATTAAGATAAATAACATAAATCTAATTTAAAATATTATAAATTATAAAATAAATATAACTTTAAAAAGTGGCAGGAGTATTAGTAAAACTAAAAAGTATAATAATATATTTATAATAATTATAATAATATTAAAAAGCTATTTTTTAGTAGTTTTTTTTTATAAACCTAAATATAATAATAAGTATTTTTTAAATTAATTTTAGTATAGCAGTTTTCTCCCGAGATTTAATTAAAAATTTTTAAAATAAAAGGTAAAGGGGATTAATTTTTAATTATTATTTTATTTAACCCTTAATAATTAATATATAATTATAAGCCTTTATTTTTTTAAGTATAAAAAGGATAGGTGCTTTAGTAAGACTTTTAAAAGGTTTAATATAACTATATTAAATATTTTTATTAATATACTAGTATAATATAGCTAATTTAGCAAAAAAAAGCTAAATTAATTTATAAAAAGGTAACTAGCTATTTATTATTATAATACTATGTATAAATACTAACTTTAAAAATATTATTTTTATATTATATAAGGAAAATATATTTTAAAATATATTAAGTTTAGCTAATAAATTATTTACTTAATTTAACTTACCGCTATTATAAACTTTTTTAAGCAAAAAAATAATAATAAATATATAAGCTTAATTTTTAAAAGCCTTTATAAACTTATATTATTTAAAAATTTAGTATTTTATTACTTTATTACTAAATTACTATTAATTTATTATTATATAAATATATATGGCTTAAATAATTATAATAAAAAAAATAATTAGGTATTTAACTTTAGTTTACTTTATTTTTATATAAAACTATTTAAATATTTTTATGGTACCCTTAAAATTAATAACTTTAATAAATACTTTTTATACTTTTTTTAAATTATCTTACTAACTGCTATATTTTTTTAAAATAAAATAAAAAAGTTTTACTTAATTTAAATAAGGATACTTAATAAAGTTTATACTTATTATATTTACCTTTACTTTAATATTTAAGTTTACTTTAGTCTTAATCTTATTTTACAAAGCTTTTATTATTATTTTTATTTAAAAATACTTACTTATTTTTATTTTTAAATATTAAGCTAGGGTATAAGACTTTATTTTAACTTTTTTTTTATTTTTTTTTATATATTTTACTTTTATTTTAATTTATTATCTTACCTTCTTGCTAATTATTTTATTTTTTTTATAATATTTTTTATTTTAAGGGTCCTTAACTACTACCTTATAAATTTTTATAATTTAATTAAAATTTACTAGCTAAAAATTAGGGTTTTATAATAATTTTATATAATTAAATATAATATAACCAAGTTTTCTATATTTAAAACATGTTATTAAAGTTAATTTTAACTAATCTTAATTTAGTATTATTTTAGTATAACTTTAAAAGGGTTCTATTATATTAAAAGTTTGCCTTATAAATATTTTATTATAACTTTTTTTAAAAGTTTATCCTGCAAGATAATTTCTTTTTTAAATTTTTTTATTATAAGTAAATTTATATTAATTTTTTTTAAATTAGTGGTGTTTTCTTTTTATTTAGTAAGTTTTAATTATTTATTATAATATAAGGTAATACAGGGTTATAAATATAATATATAAAATTAATATTATAAAATAAGTTAAATTAAATATTTTTTAGTATTTAAAAGTTTTATATTATTAAGATTATAAATTTTATTTTAAAGTAAAGGTAAAAGCTTACTAAAATAATATTAAATCTATATCTTTTTATTATTTTTTAAAAAATACTATTTTAATATAGCTAAATAATTAGCAAAATCCTTAGGATTTTAGTTTTTTTTTTAAATAAGCTAACTTTAGTTTAATTATAGTATTTAGTAAACTAGTTATTAAACTTTTTAAAATTATAACTATTTATTTTTTAAAGTATTCCTAAAAAAATTCTTAATATTTTTTATTTATACCCTTTAATTTATTAGCATGTTAAATTTAGTTACTTTTATATACTAATTTTATTATAATTAAAACTTTTAAAATTTATTATTAATTTAATTTATATTTTTTAAGTGCTTTTTTAAAGTTTAATTTTAAAGTGCCAAGCTAGTTAAAATATTATTATAAGCTAAAATTAAAATTATACTTAGGTATATTTTTATTTTTAATTTTACTATAATTTTTTAGTAAATTATTTTAATAATAATATTATTTTAAAAGTATATTATATTTAGCTAATTAGTTTTTTAAATATTTAATATATTTTTTTATATTTTATAATTATTAGGTTACTAGCATTTTGCAAGCATTTTAATAGTTTTTTATAATAATACTTTTAATAATCTTAATAATAAAAAATTATTAAGTATTAAAGGGTTTTTTCTTAAAATTATTAAAATAATTTTATTTAAAAATAAGATATAAGTATACTAGTAGTATAGTACATGTTTTATAAGTAATTAATAAATAAAAAAGTTAAAACTATAAAAACCTTAAGTAAGCTAACTAGGTATAAAATAAAGTATTAAAAAGGCTATTTAATAAGGGATTAATATTAAATTTTAAGGCCTAAAATATATAAAAACTAACTTTTAGCTAATTATTTTTTGCTAGGGTATTAGCCTTAAATATATTATTAAAATAATAATAATATTACTACTACATGGCGGGTTAATATTACCATAACTCTTATTATATTAGCTCCCTTATCTTATCAGGGCTTGGCATTCGTGGGTGTGACATATAATTCTTTAAGTAAATTAGGCTAATATAACTATTTTAATAGAGTAAAAATAGCCTTGAATTAAAATTATAATATTACCTATTATTAAAAATTTTATATTAATTTAATAAATTATTAGTTAATATATATAGCAAAGCTAATAGTAATATATTTTATAATTAGCTTAATATTATAAATAATTATAATAAACCTAATAACCCTATGAACTATATAAAAATTTATAAAATCTTTTAATAATAATATATAAAATGAATTAAATTAAGAAATTATTAAAGCTATTTACTAATTAATAAGTAATTCAAAAATATATAAAATCCTGTTTTATTTTTAATAAGTACCGGGATATTATAAAACCCTAAAGAATAAGATAATTAATAAATTAATTAAAAAAGTAATAAAATTAAATAATATATACCTTTTTAAATACCTTTTTTTATAAAAAAATAGATTTATATATAAGAAAATTTAAAAAAAATAAAAATAAAAATAAAAAATATTTAAAAAAGGTAGTTATTTATATCAAATTAATAAAAACCTATTTTTAATTTATACCTAAAAAATATATAACTTTTTTTTAAAATTAAGTTTACTTACTTAATTTTAAACTAGTTATTCCTAGCTAGTAATACATGGTAAATTATATAAGTTTGGAAAAATAATAAGTATAAATATAAAGCTATAAAAATAGTTATTTATATTTTAATTAATTACTTAAGATTAAAAAATTTATAATAAAAGCTATAAAAAATAGGGACTATGTTTGATAATATTTTAAGTATATTAAAAAAGGATTTTCAAGTAAAAAAAATAAGTAAAATAATATATAAAATAATAGTATTTCAAGTATAATATTAAATCTTATAAAAATAATATAAAGGTTTTATAACCATGCACTATAAAACTATTAAATAAAATATTAAATATTAATTATTATAAATTATAATAAAATTTTAAATTTATTAAAAGTAATAGTTTATATATATTAAATATTAGTATCCTATATATTACTTAGGCAAGGGGTTAGGGTATGAATACACACACACACAGACTATATCGCTGATACAAAATGATTCGGAGAACGACTGACTTGGCCCTGGCTATGGTGGTAGACAATGGAACCTTATTGGATAATAGGAAAGAGGAGCAAGGGCAAAGTTCGCCTCCTAACTAGGATATTTGCTTTTGCAAGTGTTACGGCTCATCTTACCTTGTATCATCTGACTGACTGTCATAGAAAGACCCAAACACCTGACGTCCAAGAAGAAAGCAATTGCCTCATTCAGAGGGTGTAAGAATAATAATGGGCAAGTCAGAAGCCACGAAGGGAAAGATCTGAATATGGACATTCTTTAGTGATTTCAAGGCTTCCAGATCCTCCTTGCCAGACGGTTCCCGCTTAAAGCTGCATCATTTGACCGCCGAGCCTTACTAGGCAGCTAAATTCGAGAGCTAGCCAGAGTGCGTATGGTGTTTCCCAATCAAGAATACCTCACGCTTGTTGATGCAGGCGATCGGCTGAGAAGAGCAGCTCCAGCAATGGCTTGGTGCTGGTGTGGGTCAGGGCATTTTCAATTTCCTTACCCCGCGCTAAAATCTCACCTGGGCAATTTCTCAGCGATGCCTAATTTGTCCGTGACCCCGCGTTCGATTGATCCAATAATCACCATACTCTGGGCCGCACCAAAGTCATCATAATAAGCTGATAACCCCACGCTGAACGTTATTGTACTATATTTATTCAGCATTGCTCCCTTGTAAGCAACCACTCCAGATTGGCATCTCAAGCTTTTTTTTTCTGTGTAATTTCTTTCTGCGGGCAGAATACTAGCGCTTACACCCAAAAAAATGTTTTTGCCTGGATGTTTGATCAGGATGCCGTACTTGCTAGTAAATAAGACTGTATAGCTTTTGGCTTTGTACAACCTCGCGTTATTATATAAGGTAAGCAGCTATCTTATAAGATATAACCTTTATACTGCCCCCTGGTCTTTCACAGACTAATTCCACCCCAGTAAGCGTTCTGAGCTAAGAGGCGAAATCTAATCTTATGGTATGGAACGTGTTTAAGCCTTGTAAACATGATTTATTCTTAACATTGCCTCTGCTAGCATGCTGGAGCCTTGCCAGTAGATAAGACTATATAGCCTTTGGCTTTGTACAACCTTGCATTCTTATATAAGATAAGCAGCTATCTTATAAGATATAACCTTCGTGCTGCTCCCTGGTCTTTCACAAACCAATTCCACCCCAGCAAGTGTTCTGATGATGGCTCAACCTAGCGCGCAGGAAAGTGAGCTTCAGCTCTTGCCACCGGTGTTTAGCGAAGCTGAAATGGTACCATCTGAAGCGGATGAAAGATCAATACAAGATGGCATGGAAAGAGAAATCATATCAGGCCGCACGAGCATCTCTACGTCATCAAGCACTCAGGTGTATGTGGACAGGTGGCCGGTTGAACCTCAAAAGCTGAGAAGAAATGCCCAATCCGACACCTTCACTACATTCCTTGAAATTATTCTAGCTTTGCTTCCCGGTGTCTTCCTCGGTAAGTGGTTCTCCATCCTTACTCTCGTTTCGCACTAGTAACTCTACGCCAGCTAACTATACATTTAAGCGCTTGCTATTACTGTCATCCGTCTTGACGGTGATGAGATTTCCGATAATGGAGCGAAAGTTATCCAAGCGATAAATCTCACACCCTCAATATTTCCTATTGTATTTGCCGCCATTGTTGGCAGTATGATGCGCAGCCTTGCTCTCTGGCGGGCGGAAAGGTGCGCCTCACTTGGGGTATGTGCATCACATTAACCATCAACCTATTACGCTCGTGGATCTAACAGCTCGCCGTCCAGACTTTAGAGCAACTGAACGGAAGCACTAGCTTTGCTGGAACATTCTCGTTGGTGCTTGCCTTACGTCGACCTAGCATCTTGACTCTATGCATTCTCCTCCTCTGGACAATGTCGCCCCTGGGTGGCCAAAGCGCCCTCAGAATGATCTCTGAAACCCCATCGTCCGTGTCATCTGATATCGCGCTTGCCTTTATGAACATGAGTAAAGCACCAGGGCTATCAGGGGCGAGCGGCTTCTACACAATCAAGACTCCCATGCGATCAATTTATACGACATCACTTATTGCATCCAAAGAAGCCAAAGCATCTCGTCGAGACGTATGGGGCTGGCCAAAGATTCCACTGCTGCGTACCCTTCTGCCCTCTGACGGTGCCTTAGAAAGCGGCACGAACCCATGGAGAGCGGTCCCCTCTGACAGTACCTTGACCAGCTATTCCTCTCTACTTGGCCTTGTATTACAGGGTGTCCCACCTCACGGGAACGTGGAATTTCCGGTCGAGTCCTCATATTTTGACCTCGACTGCTACTTCATCGCAAATAACCTCACGTGGACCGAGGTGTTAGAGAGGATGGGCAGTCCACTGCTCCTTTACCATAACGCTTCCAGGCTTTTTGGTGATGGAACAAACTACAGCAACTTTTTCGTCGATACCAGTTTCAATCTCACAACACTAGCCAACACGCAGTCGCAAATTAACTTATTCTACGTCTCGCAAGAGTACCCTCCAGGTGGTTATGCAGGGCTGTTCAACTGCACAATCTCGACGGTCCCCGTCGAGTCTTGGGTGATCTGCCAGAGTGCCGACTGTGCAGTTTCACGCATGCGCCAATCCACCAAGGACACCCGACCTGCCAGCTCGACACCATTCTCTAGCCCCGAGTATCCGGGATATTTGGGTCCTGTCCCGTTGGAAATCCTCATCGGCGAGTTCCCTCAAGCAGCCAGCGAGGTGAATACCTACCAATCCTCCCCAACAGACAGCTACATCTACGGGGACACCGTGCTTTTAAACACCGAATACGAACGTAACTGGAGCACGATGGATCCGCAGATCCTCTCAACTAGATTAACTACCGTGTTCAATACATGCTGGCAGAGCGCAATCGCCCCGTTTACATTTACCAGCGCTGTCCCCTCCAACCCCGTCAACCTCACCCCCGCCGGATCGGGGGATTTTATCCCAGACTTCAACGCTACCTCCGGGACTGCCTCTCACGGTGTGACAGTCTATTGCACCAACACAGCCTGGGTAACGGTCTTTATAATCTCGACAGCCCTCCTGCAACTCTGTGCATTGACCGGCATATTCCTCCGTTCTACTACCAGGGCGCCTGATATTCTTGGCTATGTCTCATCCTTAACAAGGACAAATCCGTACGTCCCGCTTCCAAAGGGGGGAAGTGCGCTTTCTGGTCTGGAACGCGCGCGGCTACTACAAAATATACAGATCCAGATTGCGGATGTGGAGTGTAGTAAGGATGTTGGGTATCTTGCGGTCGTTAGTCCGGGTGCTGTTGGAGGTGCAGGGGATACAGGGTCTGGAGCTGGAGCTGGAACTCAGAGACTCCGTCGTGGTCGGCGGTATGCGTAGGCTTAATGAAATACTCACGGAAATTATACTCACGACAATTTCTATTTCCAGGATAAGCAGTTTTGATGGCGTTATGGTGGATTTGTTGGCGGATCTTTCTAATGTATCATCTTTACTTCACCACAATAAGTCCCAATTTTATCTTACACAAGACGATCGCCAATACTAGTAAGATGTAGGGATATATCAAAGAACAAGACGAGTACTTACCTGTTTGCCGTTATTGATTTAGTCGAATATGTGCCTCCAGACCTCATAGAGGCATTGAGTCTTTTCCGCGATGGGTATCGGGGGCTCCAGCGACATGGTGATCTAAGACCTTAGCTTTAAAGTGATTAGGTAAAGAACATTGAGAAAATGATTCATTTGTTGATTTTAAACAGAACACTACCTAGTGGAGAGAAAGAAAATCCAGTAAGCTGAATCAAGTTGGTCAGTCGATGGCGGGATCTATACCTGCACAGTAGTGACCGGGCCCGCCTAGGTAGCGCGAAGGGGTTCCCGGTGCCGAAGCAGCTTGGTACCGCGAGCCAGGGCGGTTATCTTATTACTTTAATAAAGCTTTTTATTAAATTTGGTCCTATAAAAGTCCCTATTCTTAGGGATTCTAATATTTTTAAGTAAATACTTAAATACCTGCGGTTACTTTTTATTGAATACCTAAAATAAAGCTATTTACCCCTTTTTATTTTTAGTATTAATATTAAGTTTGCTTTGCTAAAATAGTTACCGCATAATTAAAAGGTTTTTATTTATAGCTATAATTATTAATATAAAAAGGCCACTATTACCTTTAAAATTAATATCATATCTAGTACTTAAAAAGTTAAATATAATACTAATAATGTTATTAGCAACCGCCCGCAGTAGGGAACTATTATTAAGGTTAATATTATTATACTAAATTAGTTAATAAATAGCGTAATAATTCCTAGAATTAATTACTAAAAATAAGAATAAGTTAATATAAGGGCCGGGTTTATTTAATTATATATTTTACCTTTATAATAAAATACTAATTATATCCCTATTTTAAAATACTATTACGGCACTAAAAGGTGTTTATAAATTATAATTTAACTAGTTTAAATCTAGCTTTTTTATTTTACATAGTAATTATATTATTAAAATATAACTATTTATAATAATAAAGGTAAAAAAAGGGTACCTAGCTAATAGCATGTTTATATTTATATTTTAATTAGTAAAAAGGTAGTAAATAGCTAAATAATAACTATTATTTATTATAAAATATAATACTATATAGTTCTTTAAATTTTTAGTATTAATATTAGCCTTATATATTAATAGTGTTAAAATAATATTTATATAGTATTTTTTAATAGCCTGGTGTAATAACTAGTAGCCTAAAAAATCTATTTTTTTATGTTGGCTCTATACCCAAGAAAAAGCTTTACTATTAATTTACCATGTGGTAATACAAGCAGCAAGCATGTTTAGCCTTAATTATTCCTAATATTTATTTTTACAAAAGCTTTTAAAAGGTATTAAATAATATTATATATATTATATTAAACCGTGATTAGTAATAAAGTCCTGCCCTAATTATTTAAGCTATTAGCTAATTATAAAGCTAATATTAGTAGCTTGTTTATAATTAATAGTAAGCCATGGCGGATAGTATTAACCATGGCTAACTACCCATAATTATTTATATAGTTAAAAAAACTATCTTTTTTTAAAAGAAAATAAGCCAGGGTAATATTTAAATATTATAAAGTAAAAATAAGGGGTATTTCTCTGTCCTTATTTATATAATTTAAGTTAACCTAATTTATTACCTAAAGTGTATTAGTTACTTTAAGGCTGCTATAAAAAACCAATACCCTAAATAATATAAGGTTAAATTAACTAAAATTATTAATTATAACACTGGGGTATTATAGTAGCCCTAAAATAATATTTTTATAACCCTTTAATTTAGGTATTTAAAGTATATTAATACCCCTAAGCTTAATATGAATATTAAGCTTAGGTTACTTTATAATTAAATTAAAATTTTTTTTAAAGCTAAACTTTATAAATTTAATAAATAGTATATATTTACTATAAACCATGTTTATATTTAATATATATTAAAGTATATTTTTTATAAGGGTTGGCCTATTTTGCTAGGCAGCCTAAAATAAAGCTAAACTTTTACCATGCTAAATATTAAAATAATAAGCTTTATTTAAAACTAAAATTAAAATTTTTTAAAGGTCTAAGCCCAGGAAATAATATTTTTAATTTTATAAAGGCAAGTAATTATAATAATAATTTTTTTAAAAAAGAAAGTATAACAAGCATATAATAAAGGTAATTTTAAATAAAAAAAGCGCTGTTATTAAAGTATAAGAAAATTATAATACTTTAGTATAAAAAAAAGGTTTACTTAAATAACCTAGTCTTTCTCCCAGGTGTATTAGCATACTATATAATTATTAGGCTATGCAGGCTTTAGCGTAAATACCTACGGCTAGCTATAATTTTAAAATATAGCTAAAAAAATATATAAACCACCCCTTAATAACTTTAATTTCTTGAATTATCTTACTTAATTTATTAGCATAATACCGCAACATGCATTTTTTACTTTAAATTTTAAATATAAATAACTTTTATATTAAAAATAAAACTACTAATAAAAAACTTTAACCCATAAGATTTATAAATATAGTAAAATTTATAGTACTAATATTTATTCTAGTATTTATATATATAATATAAAAAAAGTTTTTATTATATTTACAAATTTCACTAGCTTTTGGTCCTTTTTGCACCCTTAATTAATAAGGGTTATTATTATTACCTTAAAAGTGTAAAGCACATGTTTTAAAATATATATTTCTTAATATTAATTTAAATTAGTAAGAAAGACCTGGCAGTAAAGGGCAAAACTAAAATAAAAAAAAGCTAAAATACTAAAGTAGGATTTTTTATATATAGGGCCTAAAAGCTACAACTAGTTACTTAATTTTTGTTGTAATTTTCTTTTTATTTTATATATTATATATATTCTTTAGTAAACTTATAAAAAATACTAAATTAAAGTTACTATATTCAATCTTAACTAGCCTGCCATGCCTTTAAATTTTACATTCCTAGTTTTTAATTAAAATATAAACCAGGCGCATTTTAAAGCCTAATAAATTTATAAATTAGTAGCTAACTAAAATACCATAATTTATAATAATTAAAGCTTTAAATAGGGTGGTAAAGCCACTAGCTACTATAAGGCACCATGCTACTAAAATTTTAAAGTTATGGTTTTTCACACGCGCACCTAAAGTATAAAGTATAAATATATTAAGATTTATTTTTAGCTTAATAAATGGTAGGGGAATATTAAGTTTAAAAAATAATATATAAATATTAGAATCTTTCCCTAGCTTAATAAATAGTATAAAAGTATTAGGGTTAATAAATATTATAAGAGTATTAAAGTTCCCCTGCAGTTTAATAAATAATATAGTAATATTAAAATTAATAAAAAGCCCGGGAGAGAAGCCCTTGTCTAGCCTTTTATATAAAATAAGATTAATAAATAAGTAAGACTAAAAGCACTTAATAAAAGCTAGTAGTATACTAGGATTAACTAAAAACTAATAAGGGGAGCTTTTAGTAGGTTTAATATATGAATTAAATTTTTTAAATATTCAATTATTAGCAAAAAGCCCACGCCCATTTTATAGTATTTTATTATAATAGGTAGTAATATTTATTATAAACAGGGATATTATAATCTAGCACTAGAATATATATACCTAATATAAACTTTATTTTTTTAATATAATTAATAAACTAAAAGCACGTTTAATAACTATAATAAAAAGATAACTAACCTATTATTAAATACTTAATAATAATAGTACCCTTAGCCCAGGCCCTGCTTTAACTTGCCTAAATAAAATATAAGGTAATATTTTTTTATTTAAATTACTGGTTACCGCTGCTTGTATTATATACTAAATTTTATAAAAGTAATCTAGTTTTACTTTAATTTTAATTATTAGTATTTAAATTTTAAGGTTTAAAAATATTTTAAGTTGTATTATAGCTATAAGGTAGTATTTATGCACTGGAATAACTAGCTATTATTATATATAAATTATTATAATTTAAAAATAGCTATTACTTAACTAAAATTACTAGCTAAAAATACATGTTACTTAAAACCTTTTATTTATACCTTTAAAGACTTGCTATAAATATCCTTTATATAAGGTCCTTGACCTTAGGGATTTGCAAATAGTGTAATAGGGTGTAATATACTTAAAAAAAGGTTTATAGCTAGAAATTTTAAAAAAATAAAAATATTAAGATTAATACTAAGGTTTAGATTTCTAGCCTCTATAAGACTAACAAGTCTTGAAAATCTTTATTAATAATAAAAATATTAACAAAGGAATTTAACTAATAAAAATAAAGTATTTTAAACCTTACTAAATAATACTAAAAAAGTTATTTAAAAATCTAAAAAAAGGCTGGCCTTAAGGCTATTTTTATAAACCTTTAAGCTATGCTTAAGCTATTTTTAATTAAAAAATAAATATAAATTTAAATATTTTATATATAAGTTTTTATTTTAACTTATACTTAAGGTTTATTCTAGCCTTACCTAACTAGTAGCTAAAACCTTAAATAATAATAACCTAGTTAAGTTATATAACCTAATATAATAATAAAATTTATTAAGCCTTAGTAGCCTAAGGCTAAAGCTTAGGTGCTAACTTTAAATTAATAATAAATTAGCTTTAATAATATTAAATAAAAAAATATTAGCCTTAATAATTTTTTTTTAATTAAAGGGTTGTCCGCGACCCGCCGCTAAACTAAAAAAAATAATAATAAAATACTATTATTATTATTAATATTAATACTAAATATAGCTTTATTATTACTATTTTTAACTTTATTAAAATATTATTAAATATATTAAATTTAATGTCTTATTTTTATTATTTATAGCACTTTAAATAAAATATAATATTTATTTATAATTAAAAGGGGAAAGGTGGCGCTTTAATAATACCTAGTATAAAAGCATAAATTATAATATAGTTTATAATTTTATAAACTTTTAAACTTATTAAATTTTTTACTAAATAAAAAATTACCTTTTTTTATTATAACTAAAAAAAGTCCTTTTAAGCGCTACCCTAGCTTTTAAAAAAGTAAAAAAAATGCCTAGTTATAACTATAATAATTTAAAATATTTTTATTTTTACCCCTTATACTCCCACTATAATATAATTATAAAACCCCTTTAATATAATATTTTTACTAACTTTAAAAGCCCTTACTATTCCTAATCTTCTTGCTGCATGTGTTTTTTAGGTTTAATAATATTAATTTTAATTAGTTCTTAAGTAGTAATAATAATAATAATAGCTAGTATAATTAATATTTAATAAGCCCCTTTGAAATATATAATAAAAATATAAGTGCTAATTTAGTAAGTTATTTTTACTTTAATAACTATTAACTAGTGGCACTCTGCTAGCCCTTTACTAAATATACTATTTCTTAACTTAAAAACAGCTATTTTATTATTTTATTACTATTTTTACTTTTATTAACTTACCTTTTCCTGCTTTGCCTTGCACTATACTAGCTACTATTATTATTAATATTTTTATTATAAGTTTTATATTACTACCCCCTTAGGCTTCTTTTCCCCTGGCCTCTAGCCTTTTCTTTTATAAATATACCTTATTTTTAATTAATTTACTAGTAAAACGGCTCTAGTATAAATATTAATTAATAAAAAATAAGTTTACTTATAATATATAAAATATATTTAAATATATAAAAATAATAAGTTAATCTATAGCCCTAACTAATATATTTATTTAGTTATTAAGTATAACTATTTTTACTATATTTATAATAAGGGCTTTTATCTCCCCCTATCTTTTTATATAAAAATAAATATTACCTTTTTATAATAAATAGGTCCTGTTAACCTTAATAAATATATTTATTATTAAAATATTTTTATATATTGAATTAAGCTAGTAATTAAGGCTTATAAAAAATAAATACTAAGGTCTAGGTTATAAAGGTATTAGCTTTAGCTATTTAAAAACTTATATAAAACTTTTAACTTACTTTTAAATAGCCCCGGGACTATTTTAATAATAATTAAAATATTTATTAATTTTTTAATATTTTTTTTCAAAAAAACAAGCCTATCACGCCTTTTTTAAAAAATACTAGGTATAAAAAAATACTTATAAAAACCCCTACTTTTATTTTTATTACCAAATAATAATTTTTTATTATAGCCTTACCGCGTAGCTAGTTATTATTTTTTTTAAAAAAAAAATTAAAATTTTTTTTAACACTTTAACTTTAATATAAATATAGTTTTTTTATTTTAAATTATAATTTAAAACAAGTTTTAATACCAAGCTAGTGGTAGTTTAGCTATAGTTTATTAAATTTTAAAACCTTATTAAAAAAATAAAAAAGATAACTACTTTACTTATAGCCTTAAATATAATTTTAAAATTTTATAAAATAAAAAATCTTGTACCCCTTTTTAAAGCTATAGGTAACTAGTAATAATTAAGTAATAGTTTAATAATTTTTTAAATAATACTAGTAGTTTCTTAAACCTTAAAAACCTAGTAAAAAAGGTATTTAATTTAATAAAATTATTACCTTTTTTTAAACCAGCGGTAAACTAGTATTATTATAATTAATTTTTTATAATATATTAGGGCTTTTTATGCATTCTTAAAATTAAAAAGTAAATTTTATAAATTTTTATAACTAGGCCAGGCCTTTTACTTAATAAAAAATTTATTATATTTATAAATATATTATTTTTTAAGAATAGCTTTAACTTTTTATTTTTTTCTTTTTATTAACTAACTTTATAGTTAATAGTTACTTTTTTTCCCTTTTAGGCTTATCTTGCTATATAAATAACTTAAAAAAAATATAAAATATTAAATAAATTTTTAACTAATTATATATATTAGTAAGCCAGAGCTAATATGCCTGCTTTTTAATAATAAATTTAGTTTTAAAAGATTTATTATACTTTAGGTTAAGTTTTTTTGCTTAAATATATTAACTTAATATTTTTAAAAAATATTAAAATATTATTTTTAACCTTAAATTTTATTAAATAATATTTTTAATTATAATAAAGTGCTTATTTTTTTATACTTTATTTATATAATCCTACAAGTTTTTATAAAGCTATTTTAAATAATATAAGTATTTTTTAATAAAAAAATAAAATTTTAATTTTTTTAGGGTTTTAAGCCTGAAAATTACTAGTTTTTATTTATGGCTTGTTATAAGCAAAGCGTAGCTAATTAAGTTATTTTTTAAATTATTATAGGTAAAGCGTGCTAGTAATAAGTATAATACTTAATTACTTTATTAATAATTATAATATATATATAAATATGCCTTAAGCATTTAGTTCTAGTATTTAATTTAATTATTTAATTAAAAATAATATATTATACTAAGTTATTACTTAATATATAGTGCTTAATAAAAGGTTATTTAATACTTTAAAATAAAAAATAAACCTTAATTTATTACTATGCTTTAGGGCAACCCTATATTATATATAATTTTTTGATAAATAAGTTAGCTAACTTTTTTATAGTAATTTTATTAGTAATAAAAAAATATTTTACTTTTTTATTAAATTAATTTATAATTATTAAAATTATCTTATAAACACGCCCTTTATACTTTAATAAAGGTAAGTTAATAATAAAGTTTATAAAAATATTTTTTTATAATATATTTAATATTAAAAAAATATTAAACTTCCCTAAGGTAGCTACCCTAAAATCTTAAACCTTTAATATAAAAAATATTTTTTAATATATGTACGCGTATTTTTATTAAGCTTTTTTTACTAAAACTTATAGGTAAGTAGTTTAATAATTTTTTTATAACTACAGTAGCTTATATAAAAATTATTATAATATTATTTTATAATTTTATATATAACACGGGTATAAAAAGTATATAAATAATACTTTTATAAAAAAAGTCCTTTTTTATATTATTTAGTAATAAAAAAGGCCTGCCTTAAATTAATAAAAATTATATATTTAAGTTATTATTATAATTAATTAGTAAGAGTATTTTTTATTAGGTTATAATTAATTATTATTAAAGGGTATTTATAACTAATTTAGTAATTCTTTTTTTACTTATTACTTTTATAATAAATATTTTAAGGCTTAAAAGCTTTAAGTACTTATAAGTTTAACCATGTAAAGAAATAGCTAGATTTTTTAATATTATTTTAATAATAATTTATTAAAAAAATAAACTTAACTTTTCTTATAAGGTAGGGAGTATTTTAACTTAATACTTTTTATTTACTAAATTATACTTATTTAGCTTATACTTAATTTTAAAATTATAAGCTATAAGTAATTTTACTTATTATACTTGCTTTAAATTTAAAATCTTTATTATAAAAAAATAGTATAAGTTATTATAATTATACTATATATGTATAAAATATAAAAAGCCCTTTAGGTAATAACACTACTTTTTAAAGTATTTAATTATTATAAGTAATTTTTAATTATAAATCTTATAATAAAACTTAAATTTATATAATTAATAAAAATAAAAGGCCACGGGGCGCTACTAATCCTATTTTTTTTTATTAAGTAATTTTTTGACTTTAATTATATAATAATCCTAGTAATAGCAAACCTTAATATATTAGTAATAATAAAAAAAATTTAAAATTAAAGTATTATAGTACTAGCAGCCTAGTAAAGTTTAACTTAATTTTTTTAAATATATTTTTTATATTAATAAAAAATAAAAAAGGCCTACTTTTATATTTTTTTATTATTTTTACTAAAAGCTAGGTTATTAAACATGTTATTTTAGCATAGCTAAAAATAAAATATTAAAAGTAGTTTATAAAATTTAAAAAAACCTATAACTTATAAAATAATATTAATTTTAGCTAATTAATAATAGTCTGGCTATAGTGTAGATTAATAAATATTTTCCTTATTTAATAATAAAGCTTAAAAACTTTACCCTTTTTTTATAAAAACTATATTTTAATAATTTTATATATAAATTATGCCTTTTTCATTAATTAAGAACTTTTTAAATATAATATATATATTTTTTTATTTTAAAAAAAATAAGAATATTATTAATATAAATAATATAAAACTTATTAAGAATCCTACTTATAACTATATTTATATAAAATTAAAATATAACTAGTATATTTATTAAGCTAAAAGGCATAATTCTATACTTATAGTAATTATAATAAGTTTAAAATATTATTTTTTATTTATCTCCCCTTTTAATTTATATTTTATAATATATATTATATAAATTTAACTTGGTAAAATATTTTATATGTACTAGCTAATTTATTAGCTTATTAATATATAATAATAAATAATAATTTTTATTAATTATTATATTTAATCCGCGGTAATTAATATAAAAATATAAAAATTTATTAAGTTTTTAAATAAAAAGTACTAGCGCTCTAGCGCTGCTTTAAAATAGCTTAATTTATTTTTTAAGTATTTTATTAAAATACTTTTTTAATATTTATAACTTATACTAGGAAAAACTATAAATAAGACCTTATAAAAACTTTTTACTTTTTTTTATTAAAATTTTATACTTTACTTTACTAATTAAAAGTTAATTAGCTTTTTATTTAAAAAAAAACTTTACTTTAATAAATATACTAGGGTGGCAGGGCTACCTTTACTCCCTTTTTAATTTTTTTTTAATTAATAAAATATTATAAGTACTGGTTTTTTATATATAGTTTTTATTAATTTTTATAATATTTTAATTTTAATAAAAGGTATATAGTTTTACTAGGTTTATTTTACTATAATAAAATAAAAGTTTAAATTTACTTTAACTATTTAAGGATATTCTAGGACTGCTTAATATTTTTTATAAATAAAATTAATAATATAATATATTAAGTTAAATATTTTTATAACTTTTTTTAAATTATAAACCTAAGTACGGGCTTGCAAATACCTATAATAAAAAATAAAAATATTATTAATATATTAAACTAGCTATATTATATAATTAGTATTTATTTTAATTTTTTACTTTTATAAATATTAAACTAAAATAAAATTAATATTAGCCCTAGTATTAAGCAGTGCTTTAAACTATTAATTTATATTATTTTTTTATATTTTAAAATTTATAAAAATAGGGAAAGTAGTCTTTTTTTTTAAATTATATAACTTTAATAACTTAAAACTAATAAATTATTATTTATTTTTTACTAGTTTTTTTTAGGTTTTTTTTTATTTAAATAAGCTTTTAATAGGTGGCCTAATTTACTATAATTAAAATAAAGGCCCTTTTTTTATAATACTTTTTTTTTAAAAAAAGTAAGTTACTGCTTTTTTTTATTTTTTATTTTTTAAAAAAGCCACTTTGCTACTGTTCTAGTTTTATTTTAAGTTATTTTTATTTTTATTTTTATTTTTAAAGTTAAAACTAGCTTTAAACTTTTTTTTAGCCTTTAAGGCCTTGTTATACTTTAAAATAAATTTTATATAAATTATTATTATATTTATATTAATAAAAGTTTTTAGGGGGGTTTTTAACTTTTTTAAATATAAGTAAATATTTTTATTATAAGTTTTAGTAAATATTTATATTTTAAATTTTAAATTATTAAAGTACGGGCCTAACTTTATAAAGTAAAATTTTAAAAAAATTATATTTTAAGTATTTTATTATTTAATTAAGAAATATTAAGTAGCGTGATGGCCCTAGTCTACTATTAAGTTAATTTATATATATATAAATTTTTTAAAATTTACCTAGGTTTATTTATTATTTTAAAATTTAACTTAACCTTTTTAATAATTATAAGTGTCTTTTAAAGTATTTTAAATAATAAATATAATTTTTTTATTATTTATTTAAAACCTTTTAGGGGTATTATAAAAGTAATTTTTTAAATTTTTAAATTAAATTTTAAGCTTTATTATATTTTTCCCTTTTAACTTTTTAACTTTTTTAAACTTAATTTTAGGCTTTAAAAAAGCCTTTTTTTTATAATAAAGCTTATAATCCCTTAAAGTTTTTTAATACTTTTTTTATATATATTTAAAACCTTTAAACCCTTTAAAGCTAAATTTATTAATACTAAATTTTAAAGGTAAAGTGTAAGACCGACAAGTCTCGAAGATCTTTACTAATAATAAAGATATTAATAAAGGAATCTAACTAATAAGAATGGAGTATTTTAAACCTTATTAAATAATATTAAAAAAGTTATTTAAAAATTTAGAAAAAAGGCTAGTCTTAAAGCTACCTTTATAAATCTTTAAGCTATGCTTAAGCTATTTTTAATTAAAAAGTAAATATAGGTTTAAATACTTTATATATAAGTTTTTACTTTAGCTTATACTTAAGGCCTACCCTAGCCTTACCTAACTAGTAGCTAAAATCTTAAATATTAATAACCTAGTTAAGGTATATAATTTAATATAATAATAAAATATACTAAGCCTTAGTAGCCTAAGGCTAAAGCTTAGGTTACTTAAAATATTAACTTTAAATTAATAATAAATTAGCTTTAATAATATTAAATAAAAAAATATTAGCCCTAATAATTTTTTTTTTTAATTAAAGGGTTGTCCGCAACCCGCTACTAAATTAAAAAAAAATAATAATAAAATACTATTATTATTATTAATATTAATATTAAATACAGCTTTATTATTACTATTTTTAACTTTATTAAAGTATTATTTAATATATTAAATTTAATATCTTATTTTTATTATTTATAGCGCTTTAAATAAAATATAATATTTATTTATAATTAAAAGGGGAAAAATAATGCTTTAATAGTACCTAGTATAAAAGTATAAATTATAATATAGTTTATAGTTTTATAAA